>NC_073257.2:21620000-21745000 GCF_029289425.2 Pan paniscus | reverse complement strand
TACTACAGATTCCTCCTGGATGAAACAGAAGCCGGGCTGCTGATGCAGCTGGAGGAGGAGGCGAGAGGTTCCAACGGCATGACTCCCTGGCATTTCACACATCCATAGAAATAACCCATCTATGATTTCCACAAGACAATTTTTTCTTAGTCCCCACTTCTCAGTGTATGCTCAAACACAATGCAGAATCCCAAGAAACTATGAAACTTTTCTGAGAAAATGTTCTGATTTGAATTAGTTAGCTGTATTCTGCATTCAGCACATTTACAAGCTTTGAAATATCAGACATTGGCAAGCAAGCACTAACATTTTATAAGTAGCAGTTTGCATCCAGGTTTGAGGTAATGTAATCCGACATGCACGAGAACACAGTCTAGGTCCCCTTCTCCCTTCTAAGCATAGCAGAAGGATTAGGAATAATGAATGGTGTGAATTTTGCCACCTAGAGGGTTTCATTTTGATACCTGTTACACAGTCCTCTTGAGCACTGTGCTCATTTTTCCTATTGCTGAGATATGGAAAATAAAACAATAATAGGAACGTGCACTGACAACACACCATGTCAATGCCCTAAAACGCAAAGTCTTGGAGAGGGTTCCATAATGGCTTCAGTAGAAGCATAGCTCATTCCCTGCTTTGCTAACCAATTTTCTGCATGCCATGTTCTCCCCGTTATACCTCATCTCTTAGGCTACTCTTGTAGCCCAAGTCAACCACACAGGTGATATACACCGGTGGAATAGGTCAGGGCAATTTCTTGAGGCACTGGAGGGGGAAAACCTGGGGTCTCTCCTCAGCCCTCCAATGTGTCCATAATGCTCCTCATGTGCCACCAGCTCCGTGCCACCATGGAATTTGATCTGGAAGTCTAGAGCCCTTTTCAGGGAGTTGTTTAAGCCTTTAGTCCTTGTTTCTTCACTCTTAGTGTAATTCTGTGTCATTTTAGAGCCAGAAACACTGTTGTAACAGTCAAATGTAGTAATTAAGACTGTAGTATCAGACCACTGGCTTTTCAATCTTTTTCTAAACAGCTCTATGATCTCAGGCAAATTTACTGAACTCTTCCTGCTGTAATATGGGGAGACAATGGCCCTCACTTCATAGATTGTAGTGACATTAAATAAGTTAATATATGTAAAGCTTTAATAAAGTACTTAGCAAATAGTATAGACAGTACTATGCAAGTTTTAGCTATAAAATGACAATAACATTTCACATAAAATGGTTACTATTAATTGTTACTACCATTTCCTAATTATTGATTTATGTAATAAGCTATGCCCCAAACCTACCAGGTTTAACTCTTGGTATTCAGTGTGAACCGAATTATATTCCCTTCAAATTCATTTATTGAAACACTAATGTGCTGGCATTAGAAGGCAAGGCATTTGGGAGGTAATTAGGTCATGAAGGTAGAATCCTCATGATGGGATTAATGCCCTTATTAGAACAAACTCAAGAGAAATTTTACTCTTTGCCATGAGAGACACATTAAAAAAAAAAAAAAAAAGATGAGGTCTACAAGCCAGGAAGCAAGCTCCCACCAAGAACTGAATCAGCCAGCACCTTGTTCTTGAATTTCCCAGCCTCCAGAACTGTGAGAAATAAATATTAGTACTTCAAGTCACCCAGACGGTGATATTTTTGGATATTTTGTGACAGCAGCCCATACAAACCAAGGCTATCTTCAAGCAAACAATTTAGAAGTTCACAATTTTTTTTCTGTCAAATATGTGGTGTTCGCAAATTGAAAGCATCTTGGATTTCAGGTTAGTATCCCTAGTACATATTTTAAAACTTATTTAGAGATTCAATTGACTTATTTTATTTGAGTCTATGTCCACCTTTCTCCTGAGGCAGAGAATGCCACTGCCACAGGTCTCAAAATCCTCTAGTTAACACAAAAATTACAGAAAATGCAAAATTCCAGCCTAGGAATTAAACACTCTCATGTGTAAATTTGTGTAATGTAGAAGTTTAATGGCAGAAAAAGAGAAATTGTTATACCTATCAATCAAGCAGGAGCTTCTCCTTAAAATCTTTCAACGTGAATCACATGGCTTAGCAGGGGTAAAATATTTTAGGAGCCTTCTCCTATAGGATCTCACTCAATCTTACTCCCTTGTAGAACAGGCGATATCTTCAGCATGTGCACAATGAAACCAATACTCAGAGAAGGCAGATAATTCTCCACGAAGCCAGAAAACTAATAAATGAACAGTAAGTAACAACACAGTCAAATACCCTCTTCATATAGATCACTCATTTTAGAATTTTGAAATTGAATCATGCACTGTGTAACAGTGCAGTGGAATGCTTTCTTTTTGTTTTTTTCTTGATTCTCAATATAAGAAGCTTATAAATTTGTCTTTTTAATGGTTGGGATCATATCTAATAAATTTAATGGTTGGGATCATATCTAATGAATTGGCTGTACTAATGTGGAAGCTCTGTAGACTCAGTAATGATTGATCTATTTTCCTCCGCTCTATGAACTGCTGCCCAGAGGGTGCTCATGGCATTATCCACATGCATCCCTGTGCATCTAAATTCCTGAAGGAATGTGTATTCTAAGGCAAAATTCATAATGGTAATGTTGAAGAAATAAAAAGTAGCATATAAAAACTCTGAGTATAATTATTTAAAAAATTTTATTAGTTCAGGTCAAAAATTTCAGGAATAAGGTCATATTAAAACTTTGCATGGAAAAATTAACTTTAATTTGTACTAAGCCTTAAAGTTTTAATAATTTCTATAAGGAAGAGCAGAACGAACCAAGAAGAAAGTATCGTTTATGTGCTAGCACGTTTTTGTTATCCCAAAATAATTAGCAGAAGTAGATAAACTAGTTTAAGCTTTTACAGATCACTGTTCTAACATAAAGATGTACACCTGACTCATATAGAAATAAGGGATTCACTTTGTTCAGCTTTCTGGCAATGGGGGTTGGTGGGAGGCCCAATTTACATTGTGGAAGACAAGTAGCTTTAAAAAAGAAAAGTCAGGAAATGTCCAAACTTAATAGATACTATGGTAATGAGTATAAAGCACAGCAAAGGGAAGATAATAATAAACGTGTAATTGGCATCTGTGAAGAGAACATTATGACATTTTATTACTGGAAAATTGCATACCAAAATCTCTAGAAACATTGGCCATCACATCTTTGAAAACCACAAGCAAGTATATTTCATATGTGAATAAATCCATATACTCAGAACCACAGTTTTATGGTACTTAAGATGGATCTTTTGATATTGTAATGATGAAATAGGTCTCTCGAGGAAAGATGAAAAGGTAAAGCCAAGGCTTGTTTAAAAGATCAAAAAGAGAGATGCTGTGAATGCTCTCAGCAAATATGATGCTCTCTTTATCTGGATGCATTCCTGTTCTAAAGATAAATGGATATTTCTCAATAAAAATATTGAATCTTAACATTTTTGAAGTGTTGAGGAAAAACAAAGTGACAACAAAGTAAAGATATCTGAAGATACAACATTTCCTTGATTTCTTAAACAGTGCAAAGAAGTTAAAGTAGAAGGAAGTTAGGCTTTTGCACATTTAAATTTCATCAGGGCATCTTATAAAACTTTGGCAATTTTCTTAGATTCCTCACCTAAAAATATTAATGTATGTACTAAACTAACTTTAAGTTCTCTTCATGCTCTTTGTTATAAAAATATAGTACATTAACTTGGAGTACATCTTAGGGACATCTTGAAAACCATATTTTAAAAAATAGTCTCAATGGAGAAAGAAAGGTGTCTCTCTCTGACAATACAGGTGAAATTTGTAAGCTACTTTAGGCAAGTTCCTTCCTCACTTCTTCCAAAGGAATGCATTTTGATTTTACAAAATGCTGTATAATCTTAAAATATTTTCATAGATATTTCCTATATGAATAGAATATTTTTTCCAATAAAAATGTGAAGGAAATGGTGAACCACAGCTATCAATTTCTCTCTGAATACTATCTTTTAATTATACCTTGCTTTCAGCTCCTCCTTAATAAGACAGAAGTGAACTTATTAAGCTGGAAACTGATCCCGAAGTATAAACTAATGTTTTGATGCAGTTAAAGGTTGTAGATATTTCTCAGCTGGGGGGAAATAAGACTGAACCTCCCCCAACCTCCCAGAAGTTACAGTATTTTACAACTCAACTAAGTCACCAATCATAGCAGGTGCCTTAAATGACTGAATAAATTAGCTCCGTTTACTTTCTCCTAGTAAATCAATTCAAAACAGCTTGATTTTGTACTGTTAGAAAAGTTTATGTGTCTGGGGCCAGGCGCGGTGGCTCACGCCTGTAATCCCAGCACTTCGGGAGGCCGAGGAGGGCGGATCACGAGGTCAGGAGATCGAGACCATCCTGGCTAACACGGTGAAACCCCATCTCTACTAAAAATATAAAAATTAGCCGGGCGTGCTGGCGGGTGCCTGTAGTCCCAGCTACTCCGGAGGCTGAGGCAGGAGAATGGCGTGAACCCGGGAGGCGGAGCTTGCAGTGAGCCGAGATCGAGCCACTGCATTCCAGCCTGGGAGACACAGCCAGACTCCGTCTCAAAAAAAAAAAATAAAAGTTTATGTATCTGGAATACCAACAAACAACTAGCAAAAATATTACTTGAAATATTTAAAGTCAGACATCCTCAGCTTATTTTGTGTTCTAGATGAAATAATTTCATCTTGTACATAAATGAAAGCAAATGGAATATATATCTCCTTTGGTCTGATTTTTAAAAATACTAAATATGTAAATATAGAGGAAAGTGTTAAATACTAAGTACTAGCTCACACTTAAGCACACATGATCCAAATTTAACAAATGGAAGCATTTTATCCCATTTGTCAGTATTTTTTCTTTAAGAAATCGAACAGCCGAAGACCCAATTTAAGGATCTGTCTATACTATTTCATACCTCCAAGATGTAACCATGACACTGCAGTTGATGTTTATCTTTTCTACAGTTTATACTTTTGTTTTGTATGTGTAAATACATAATATACAGTATTTCAGTTTGTTTTAAAAATTAAAGTAAGCCATACGATGAATGTTTTTATAACTTGCTTTTTATTCAACATACCATTTTGAATATGTATACATGTTTGTTAATATATACAAGACTCATTAATTTTAACTGCTTTATTACAATATAGCCAGGCATGGTAGCTCATGCCTGTAATTCCAATGATTTGGGAGACCAAGTTGGGAGGATTGCTTGAGCCCAGGAGTTCAAGACCAGTCTGGGCCACATAGGGAGATCTTCGTCTTTACACATAATAATAATAAAACAAAATTAGCTGGGTGTGATGGCAAGCACCTGTAGTCCTAGCTAATTGGGAGGCTGAGGCAGGAGGATCACTTGAGCCCAGAAGTTTGAGGTCACAGTGACTCCGTCTTTACAAAAAAAAAAAAAAAAAAAAATAGCTGGGTTCAATGGCAAGTGCCTGTAGTCCTAGCTAATTGGGAGGCTGAGGCGGTAGGATCACTTGAGCCCAGAAGTTTCAGGTTACATTGAACTATGATTGTGCTACAGCACTCCAGCCTGGGTGACGTAGCAAGATTGTGTCTCTAAAACAATTTTTTAAAGAACAAAGTATACACCCCAATTAATTTTTTTACTCCTCCTCTATCAATATAGTTTGATGTTTTCTGCAGTTTTTCTTGCTTACAAACAATAATGCTTCCAACATAATAGCACATTTCTCATTATATGGATGTAAAAATTGTTCTTCAGGATGTAGACCTGACATACTTATCATTTTTTTGTTATGAGAATATTTAAAATCTGCTCTCAGCAATTTTAGAGTATACAGTAAATTAACATTAGCCATTGGCATCATGTACAATAAATGTCCAGGATGTATTCCTCCTATCTAATGAAACTTTGCATCTTTTGACCAACACCTCAATCACCCCGTCCCTGGCAACCACCATTCTACTTCTATTAGTTCAACTATTTTAGACTTCACATCTAAGTGAGATCATGCAGTATTTGTCTTTCTGTGCTAGCTTATTTCATTTATCATAATGGTTCTCTAGGTTCACTCATGTTGTTGCAAATGATGGGATTTATTTCTTGGTTAAGGCTTTCTTTCCTTAATTTTTATTCTCAGACAGTAAGTTTAAACATTTACATGAGTTAGAAATAATTCCCTCATTCCCTCCTTTCTGTAAAAATTTGTGTAAGATTGGTATTATGCATTCCATAAATGTTTAACAGAATTCAACAGTGAAAGCATTTGGACCTGGACATTTGTTTTCTTTCTCTTTTTGTGAGCACCATTTTTTTTAAATAAAAAATCAATTTCTTTAATGGTCATATATAAAAGTATAACTAAAATTTTCTACTTCATTTGTGATCATTTTGGTAAATGGTATATCCTACCTACATTTTGAAATGTATTAGCATAAAATTGTGTGTATTGCCTTTTTATCTTTTAATGTCTAATTTCTGTGGTGATATTCTGTCTTTTATTCCCAAGACTGGAGATTTGTGTTTTCTCTGTTATTTGACTCATCAGTCTGATAAGAGGTTTACAAATTTTTCTAATTTTTTCAATCCATCAATTTCTGCTTTACTATTTTGGTCTACTGTTTGTTTTGTATTTCAGTCTTGCTCTGTTTTCTTTTTTTTTTTTTTCACTTACTTTCAGGTCGGTCATGTTTCCTTGCTTCTTAACGTGGAAACAAGATGATTAAGTTGAAACTTTCCTTCTTTTATATTATAAGCATTTAAAGATACAAGTTTTCTTCTACATACCACTTAAGCTGCATTTCATATGTTTTGATATCTTGTATTTTTATTATAATTCAGTTCAAAACATTTTCTAATATCACTTCTATTTTTTCCTTGACTTATGCATTAGTTAGAAATACTTTATTCACCTTCCAAATATTTGAGGATTTTATAAATATCTCTTTCTGATTGCCTTTTTATTAATTCCATTGTAGTCAGATAACATTATCTGTAAGCATTCAATCTTTGGAAATTTATTGTGACTTGTTTTATAGCCAACCATATGGTCTAAATTCGTGAACATTTCATCGGCATCAGAAAAGAATGTGTATTCTGCAGTTGTTTCGTTTAGTGTCTAATAAATTTCAGTTAGGCTGAGGTGGTTAACAATGTGGCTTAGATATTCTGTATTCTTACTCACTTTTTATCTCATTCTACAAATTATTGAAATAAAAGTGTTAAAATCTTTATTATCAGTTTGGATTTGTCTATCACTCTAATTCTCTCCATTTTTGCCTTGTGTATTTTGTAGCTTTATTACTAGTTACTTCCATGTTTAAGATAGTTATGCTAACAAGCGATATCTTTCATTCTTATTAAATGTTCCTTTTTGTCTCTCATTTTAGTCTGCATCTTAAAGCAACATTTTTTTCTGATATTAATAGAAGCACTTTCATTTTCTTTTGTTTGCTATTTGAAGAAGATTTTTTCCATTCAATCTATCTGTGACTTATATTAAAAGTGAATTTCTTTTACAAACGTTACAGCGGATTCTTGTTCTTTTTAAAAATCTCACCTAACACTCTAACTTCTAATGGTGGTTTTTGGTCTAGATATACTTATTAATTATTGGCATATTTGTTCTAAATCTACCAATTTGTTATTTTTTTCTCTTTTTTCTTCCTCTTCCTTTATTCTTACCATCTTCTAGATTAATTTAAAGAAAAATTTCATTTTAAATAATGTATTGGCTTTTAAATCACATGAGTGTGCTCTAATTTTTACAGGTTGATTCCATTATTACCATCCCTGCAATACCACTCCTTAACACCTTTCTACTTAGACATGAAAATCTATGGCTTTACCAAAAAATTAAGTTCCTTACCCCTAAATAGTGACCTTTACTCTCTTCCTTTGGGTGATTGTTATCATATAAGTTATACTTAAGTAAGTTATAAACCTACCATACAGTGCTATGGTTTCTATTTAAACAATCATATGTCTTTTAAGAAAATTAAGAGAAGGAGAATATACAGTCTTTGTATTGACCTGTATACTTCTCATTTTTGGTTCTTTTCGTTCCTTTCTATAATTCTGGATTTCCATCTTGTTTAACAGCCCTCAGCCTGAGGGATATCAGCATTTCTTGTGCTATGGATCTTCTAGCAACATATAATTTCATCTTTTATGCATATCCAGAAATTGTTGCTTTGCTTTGATTTTTGTTTTGTAGTTTCACTCTGTGTAGAATTTCTGGTTAACGTTTTTTTCTTCCCAGCATTTTGAGATATTGATCCAGTGAGTTCTGTCTTGCATTTCCCTGTAAGTAATGTGTTTTCTTTTACTCTTGGTGTTTTTAAGATATTTTCTTAATCTTTGATTTTCAGTATTTCTACTAGAATATGCCTAAGTGTAGTTGTGTTTGCATTTATCTTGTTCTGTTAGCTGTGCTCCTTGGAACTTAATGTTTGAGAGATTTTTGATTATTATTTTGTCAAAAATATCATCTGCCATATTCTATTTCTCCTCTTCTTCTGGGATTTCGAATATTAGCTATTGTCCAATAGCTAACCAAAGCTCTTTTTATATTTTTGAAATCTTTTCTCTCTCTGTTTTTAGAATAGTATGTACTTTGAAAATCCACTGACTCACTACATTCTTCTGTTGTCTATTTAATACATTTTTTATTTCAGATATTGTAATTTTCCATCCAGGACTTTCTCATTTTAATACCTTTGAGTTGTTGGCTGAGATTTCTCATATGTTCCATCATTATGATGATATGTTTTAGCTGGGTGCAGTGGCTCATGCCTGTAATCCCTGCACTTTGAGAGGCTGAATGGGAAGGATTGCTTGAGCCTGGGAATTTGAGACCAGCCTGGGCAACATAGCAAGACTTTGTCTCTACGAAAATAAAATATTTTTATTTGATACAATGAACTTTTCTGCTAATTATGAGATTTGTCTCATCTTGGGGTCTATTTTTATTGACTAGATTTTCTTCCCTGACTAATGTCACATTTGCATACCTCGAAAATTGTATCATATTAAAGATTTTAGCTAATATGTTATAAAGATTCCTCTGAATTCTGTTTTCTTCCTTTTAAGAATGATGATTTTTTTTTTTCTTCTAGCAGGCTGTTAACATATTTGTAGTCAAACTCCAAATCTATTTCCTGTTTTGGGCCGCAGCTAAAAGCTCTGCTCAGTTCTGTTAAACCTCCAGCTTTTGGTGTCTGCCAGGCCTTGGGCTACCCCTGAGGGGTGCACAATTAGGTTTCTAGTTTATTTGAAGATTTGGGGTTGCTCTTTCTGTGTCTCTCTCTTTTCCATTGTCTTAGTCCATTTGTGTTGCTATAAAGGAATACCTGAGGCTGGACAATTTATAAAGAAAACAGGGTTATTTGGCTCTTGGCTCCACAGGCTATACCAGAACCCTGACATCACTATCACCTTGGTGAGGGCTTCAGGCTGCTTCCACTCTTGGTGGAACAGGAACGGGGTTGGGGGGGTGGGGGTCAGTGTGTACAGAGATCTCATGGCTAGAAAGGAAGGAAGGGGGTGGTGCCAGACTCTTTTTAATAAGCAGTTCTTATGGGAACTAATACAGTGAGAACAGCACCAAGCCATTCCTGGGGGATCTTCTCCCAGGACTCAATATCTCCCACCAGGCCACACTTCCAACATTAAGATCAAATTTCAACATGAGATTTGAAGGGTCATATATTCAAACTACAGCATCAATGTATCACCCCTTCCTCACCACCCCCCACCATCACACTAACTTCCAAGCACTTTTCAGTCCTGAACTCTGTTCTTTGAATCCACAAACCCTTAAGAATGCCAGTTTCTGATTTAGCTCTAGTCATCAAGTTATGATCTGGCAGTACCCTAAGATGGAAAGCACTATAAACCAATATCTCCTACAATACATTCTCTTTCCTCTAAGGGTCAATCATTCCTTCTCTCTTTGGTCACTCCCTAGTGTCTTCAACACTGACTTTTATACTCTGTGTAGAGGTTATACTTGTTGTCTGTGGGGTAGTCCTAAAAGTTTTAGTAGACGCAAGTTACTCTGCCCTGACCAGAAGGGACTCTTACTTGTCTATACTAGTTTAAACAACTGTGGGGTCCCCACTCAGAGTATTCACAAGCCCAGCTCACAAAGACCCATCTTTGTTTGTTCTTGGTGAGTTATACAATGAAAGGGCCAATGTCTCACTGTAAAACTATTTATATGTCTATTAAAATAGCAAGGATAGCGCCTATCTAAGGATCTGCTTTGTGGGTGGAATTTAAACTTACATCTCAGTAGAATTGACAAACACAGGGTATCCAGGGGAAAGTAGCCTGAGGGTTGCTCTTTTATACTAAAGTATTTGTTGATTCAGTCAGTGACCTAAAGCCGGGACTCATTTTCTTACATCATAAAATAAGAGACATTAATAAACACTTTCACCCAAAAGGATACTATGTATAGATTCATGTTAGGTCAAAAATATTTGAATTTCTCTAAGAAAAATACTATGTAAATAGAGGATCTATCTTATAAAAGAAATCACTTTTTACATCTTCCAAACAACTCCCACAATGTCCTTCCTACTGATGCATAACTGGTATTTAATAACAAACTATTTGCATTTTAAATTACTTTGTGTGCACTGGATGTTTACTCTGATCTGATCATAAGAAGTATTTTGCCTTGAGGAGGAGTTATGCTACAGACAAAATTAACTCTCGATTAAAAATTCTACATAATCTTTAAAAAAATCAAGAAAATTTGTTAACAATATTGTATTTATTTTTCATCGTACAGTAGAAAATTAATACATAATTTTCTTTTAATTTTTAAAATATATTCTACCACTGGCTTAAACCAAAGATTCCATTTTCTTTTTATACATTATTATTACATTGAAATCAGAGTATTTCTATGACCATGAACATAGAGGATTTGATAGGTCAATTGGAATTAATCTACTTCTTATCATGCTGTCACAACACCACAATACTTAGAGTTTATAATTACTGTTAGTTCCCAGTCTACCCTGCTTCCACTTCTTCCCAAATAATTATTAATGGTACCCCATTTCATTACCCAAATTTTCTCTGTGTGAACAATACAATTTTTAGTTGTAAGTTATAACCAAAGATTTCCCCACTTACAATATCTTGCTTATCCATTTATGATACCAGTGTACATAAAGTCAAACTATCAGTATTCTTTTATATATTTTATTAGATTCTGGAAAGAGGTACTATTATTTTTGCATCATGAAAATTGTTTCTTATTGTAGATGTGATAACATAATGCAAAATACGTTAGAATTACAAATGGATATATTTAAATAAGTGTACGGTAATTTTATAAATATTATAAAATAAAGCATTTTTATGACAGAAATAACAAACATGTTAATATTTGAGTAAATGTTAAAGAGTCGATAATTCAAAAATAATCAAGAAATGGCATATACCTGGCATATTCTTCAGAATATCAAGATTAAGTAAACTAGTGTGGTTCAACCTCTTGACTTATTTATTCATTTACACAGTTAACATGCAAACTAATATAAATTCAAGTCATAACCTGGAGTAGAAGAGTATCATATTCAATATTACTTACAATTTTAATTAATTTTGATATGATTTATATTAACTTTGAAGAGAAATATATGCTATTCATCAGTAATGTCACTATAGCTTTACTATGTAACTAATAAGTGATCAGATGTCTTTTAAGATAAACATTTTAAACCAGTTCTGCTGTGCGGCATGCCACACAGAGCTGTCTCTTCCTTTAGACAATGAAACACAGTATCTGTTTTTGTATGTTTAAGATTTTGCTGAAAGAAAAAAATTAGACACATATAATCTTTAAAAAAGTATTCTGTCTTTTGATGAAAAATTAATACTCATTTGCGGTAAGGCCATGATCTGCATTCCTTGTGGAATCTCAGGTGAAGGCATGCCCTTCTTAGGCAGGTGCAAATATACCCAAGCTGATGACCATATTTTAGGGACAGATAAAATTACAAGTCAAAACACAAATACAGGTTTTTTGGTGATATACTCATCCACAGTTAGAAAAAATGTCTACATACTTGGGTTGCAATGCCTTCATTTCAATTAATTTTTTAAAAATATACTGTGCACAGTTATTTTGAAAGTCCACATGCTGGACACAGCAGAGAATCAAAAGTTAGAGCCTGTCCTCAAGGAGTTTTGTTTTTTTTCTAATAGTTACAGAATAAGCCAGAAGTTAATAAGAGCCAGGAAAAAGGTCCACAGTGTTTTCAGAGATACAAAGTTAGCTTTCTGAGAAGGAAATGAATATGTCTCAAATGACACCAGAAAAGTAATTTAGAACTGTATTTAGGAAGAGCTTGCTAAAACTTGGAAGGGATATATGAATGAATTCAACAGTTCTGGGGATTTATTAAACAAAATTTGAGCTGAGAATTGGTATCATATGTCTCTGATTGAATTTCAATATTCAATCTCAGTGGTTCTAACGTTACTAATTTCTTTAACTGAAGGTTTTTAGCAGTATGCTATTCAATGCTTTTGATTCTAGACCTATTAAAACTCAAAGCAAAAGTATGCTGTATTATGAACTAAAATGTTAGTAACAGAAAGCATTCATTTAAGCTGAATGGAAAAAGATTTTAAATACATTTTTTGGTCCAGTGGCTACACTAATAATAACAGATAATCAGTGAGTACAACAGCAAAGGTCTTTAAAAAAAACTGCACAAGTCTATAATCTTTTATCTGAGACAGAAACCCAGCTTTTAAGTCTCTTATAACAAAAGACAATTCCACTGAATTTACAGTTGAGTGTCATTCCTACTGCTATTATTGATTTTCATAGTATACCAAAATAAGTCCTGCAAGTATCTATAATTTATTTCCTGATCTCAGAACTAGTTATTATTAGTTTCTCACTTAAAAATTTAAAATGAAATGCAACATTTTTATTATTAATTATAGTGTTTGTACCTGAATGTTTTTCTGCATAATTTATGTGTTTAGGCTAATCTTTCCTGTAGCATATTGGTTCACCAGAATGTAAGTTAACTCTCCTGTGAAAAAAGTTTCATTGTCAAATTACTTTGGGAAATTTAACACTAAATACTTTCTTTTAACTTCAGATAATTAAAATTTGAGTTATTGCTCATTGTAAATTTCCAATAAGGGATAAAATATATAACATTTATTAACCTACTTAATCAGACGTTTTTGCATATGTAAAAGCACATACACATATGTATATTTAAAAATATTCACCAAAAATATTTTAGCATAATGTGACATATAGATAGAGAGGAATCTTGCATGAATTTCTAATTATTCTCTGATAGCAAATTTTGATTTTTGCCAAATTATCTTGGTCCTGCCCTAAACTAAGCCTGTTGTTCTGTCTAAGCTACAGTGGTCTTGGGAGAAAGTATTTGGGTACAATTTATACAGAAACAAGGCTTGGGAAGAAACTAAAGGTCAGAAAAAAGAAATGACTTTTTTCCTCATTTCCCATCTCTCCTCCTCCTTAGAAAATCCAGTACAGCAAAAACATTGCCTTCCCTTTATGCTAATGGGTAAAAATATATACCATTGGTTTCCAATACTGACTGCCCATCTGTGTCTCTTGGAGAGGTTAAAAAGCACGAATAGCCAGACCACATCCCATGCCAAAAAAAATCAGTGTCTCTGGGTATGGGGCTCTGGCATTGTTTTTCTTTCTTTCTTTGTTTTGAGCAGTCTGTTGCCCAGGCTGGAGTGCAGTGACACAATCTCGGCTCACTGCAACTTCCGCCTCCTGGGTTCATGCGATTCTCCTGCCTCAACCTCCTCAGTAGCTGGGATTACAGGCACACGCCACCATGCCCAGCTACTTTTTTTGTATTTTTAGTAGAGATGGGGTTTCGCCATGTTGGCCAGGCTGGTCTTGAACTCCTGACCTCAGGTGATCTGCCTGCCTCAGCCTCCCAAAGTGCTGGGATCACAGGGGTGAGCTGCCGTGCCCTGCCTGGCATTGTTTTATTGTATGTCTTTCCTCTTTAGGGAGGACAGGTGATAAAAATGTCCAGACACAAATGGCAAGCACTGGTGTAAACATACACGGAGACTGAGTGAGAAAGTCACTATTCTGGACTCGTGATTGCTGTTATTTGAATCAGCAATTTTCCAATGAGACACTTGTGAAGAAATCTTCTTCCATTGCTCTTGGCCTTCATTCATTGCTTTTCCTACCAGACTTCTATTGCAATCACGTATTTTTGACATCCTTGGACTATATTGTGTCCGGAATTGGTGGGTTCTTGGTCTCACTGACTTGAAGAATGAAGCCGCGGACCCTCGCGGTGACTGTTACAGTTCTTAAAGGCAGCGGTGTGTCCGGAGTTTGTTCCTTCTGATGTTCGGATGCGTTCGGAGTTTCTTCCTTCTGGTGGGTTCGTGGTCTCGCTGGCTCAGGAGTGCAGCTGCAGACCTTCACGGTGAGTGTTGCAGCTCTTAAGGCGGCGCGTCTGGAGTTGTTAGTTCCTCCCGGTGGGTTCGTGGTCTCGCTGGCTTCAGGAGTGAAGCTGCAGACCTTCCCGGTGAGTGTTACAGCTCATAAAGGCAGTGTGGACCCAAAGAGTGAGCAGCAGCAAGATTTATTGCAAAGAGCGAAAGAACAAAGCTTCCACAGCGTGGAAGGGGACCCCAGCGGGTTGCCGCTGCTGGCTCTGGCAGCCTGCTTTTATTCTCTTATCTGGCCCCATCCACATCCTGCTGATTGGTAGAGCCAAGTGGTCTGTTTTGACAGGGCGCTGATTGGTGCGTTTACAATCCCTGAGCTAGACACAAAGGTTCTCCACGTCCCCACCAGATTAGCTAGATACAGAATGTCCACACAAAGGTTCTCCAAGGCCCCACCAGAGTAGCTAGATACAGAGTGTGGATTGGTGCATTCACAAACCCTGAGCTAGAAACAGGGTGTTGATTGGTGTATTTACAATCCCTTAGCTAGACATAAAGGTTCTCCACGTCCCCACCAGACTCAGGAGCCCAGCTGGCTTCACCCAGTGGATCCCGCACCAGGGCTGCAGGTGGAGCTGCCTACCAGTCCCGCGCCGTGACGCACGCACTCCTCAGCCCTTGGGTGGTCGATGGGATTGGGCGCCGTGGAGCAGGGGGCGGTGCTCGTCGGGGAGGCTCGGGCCGCACAGGAGCCCACGGGGTGGGCGGGGGCTCAAGCATGGCGGACTGCAGGTCCCAACCCCTGCCCGGCGGGAAGGCAGCTAAGGCCCGGCGGGAAATGGAGCGCAGCGCCGGTGGGCCGGCACTGCTGGGGGACCCAGTACACCCTCCGCAGCTGCTGGGCTGGGTGCTAAACCCCTCATTGCCTGGGGCCGGCAGGGCCGGCCGTCTGCTCCGCGTGCGGCGCCCGCCAAGTCCACGCCCACCCGGAACTCCAGCTGGCCGGCAAGCTCCGCGCCCAGCCCGGGTTCCCGCTCGCGCCACTCCCTCCACACCTCCCTGCAAGCTGAGGGAGCCGGCTCTGGCCTTGGCCAGCCCAGAAAGGGGCTCCCACAGTGCAGCAGCGGGCTGAAGGGCTCCTCAAGTGCCACCAAAGTGGGAGCCCAGGCAGAGGAGGCGCTGAGAGCGAGCGAGAGCTGTGAGGACTGCCAGCACGCTGTCACCTCTCAATATGATCTAAGGTATAGTGTAAGTTAATGGGAAATTGGATTCAGTGTACAGAATTTTGTCCTACAAAAACGTCATCTTTCACATTTGAGGTAGAATGTTTAATAGTTAGTAGAGATGGTCTTTGCATCAGGCCTGATACTTGGCATTGTGTTGCATGAAAAAATTGCTACTCCTTTTTTTTGCTTTGCTTGTTTTTTCACTCATCCTTAAATGAAGTTTAGAACAGTCCTTACTCCAGATGTTAGAGGTAAAGATTCATATAAAGCATTTAGTAAATAATGCATTTTAGTTATTTCAATTGTTATCATCACATTGCAAAATAAGCATATACACATTCAAAGGTTCAAGCCTCTTTTTCCTAATAAAGTAGAGAATCATCAGGATGATTCTTCTCTCTTTCACAGCGGTTACTGTCCTCAGCAGACCAGGAGAGAATTCTAAGATCTAGCCTCTTGGAAACTTTTTGACTTTCCCTTACAATGCAAAAGAAAATAATGTCCTCTATTATTGAACTATAATCATGCCTAGAAAAGAACATGCTCATCCTCATCTCTAAGGTCACATTCTTTTCTCTATCCATCCACATCTCTACCTATCTAGATCCTAATGATCATTTAACATCTAAATGTACTGCTTGCATCTTCTATCATGTGGTTTGACTCTGTGTCCCCACTCCAATCTCAGCTTAAATTGTAATCCCCCTGTGTCATGGGAGGGACCTGTAATTCTCTCGTGTTAAGGGAGGGAAGTGATTGGATGATGGGGGCAGTTTCCCCCATGCTGTTCTGGTGATAGGGAATGAATTTTCATGAGATCTGATGGTTTTATAAGGCAGTTTTCCCTGCTCTTGCTCACTCTCTCTCACCTGCCGCCATGTAAGATGTGCCTGCTTCCCCTTCCACCATGATGGTAAATTTGCTGAGGCCTCCCCAGCCATGGGGATCTGTGGGTCAATTAAACCTCTTTCTTTATGAATTACCTAGTCTCGGTTATGTCTTTAAAGCAGCATGAGAACGAACTAATACACTCCATGATAACTTGCCACTGCGTGCGTTACTCTTTTCACACTCTAGGTACTGTAACACTTTCATTGCATTTATAATCATTCTCAAAGTTAGTTCATAGTATAAAATTTAATCAATATACAAGAGACTAGACAAGACTATGTTCCATTCCCACTGGAAGAGAAAGGTTATGTACTACTTGAATCCGTATCTATTTTAAAAATATTCTGGCTGGGTGCAGTGGCTTATGCCTGTTATCCCGGCAGTTTGGGAGGCCGAGGCAGGTGGATTACTTGAGGCCAGAAGTTTGAGACCAGCCTGGGCAACATGGCGAAACCCCATCTCTACTAAAAATACACAGATTAGCCAGGCGTGGTGGCATGCGCCTGTAATCCCAGCTACTCGGGAGGCTGAGGCACAAAAATCACTTGAACCTGGAAAGCAAAGGTTGCAGTGAGCTGAGATCACACCACTGCATTCCAGCCTGGTAAATAGATAGAGACTCTATTGCAACAACAACAAAAACAACAACAACAAAAAATTCAACCCTCCTTTCAATCAAAACCCATAACAATATTCTAAGCCAGAGTTGTGTAAACTACTGGAATGTATCTCTTTCCTTTCAAGGAGAAAAAGGTAACATCCTTGCTACTGCTCAGCTATCAAGTGAAGGCAAAAGCAGGTCAAGATGAATTTAAACAAATTATTCAAAATTCAATATGAAATAGGTTGGAGACTCCATTATGGTTGGCAACAAGTCATTAACAGGTAGGATGCAAATAGAGAAGTTTAGAAAATTGAAAAGCTGTGAGGACGTTGCCTTGTGGTATATCCTAAACAACAGCATTGGGAGTGTTTTCAGAGTTCTTATGTGACCACCGAAGTCCTGCCCTAACCAACACTAATGCTGCTGCCTCCAGAGTAGCAATAATGGGTGTGATGTCTTTGGCTGCACATTTTTTGTTGTGATCCATTCAAATTTCTACTCTCCCCATATGACTTTGTAATCCATTATTCATCATAACAACCTGGCAGATGATGACTGTATGAACTCTAGATGCTACATTTAATTATGTTCTACTAGAAAGCTGGGATATTTCATATCGTCATAACAATAACTCAATTCATATGTGTTCTTTGGGGAGGCCAGCCCTAAACAAAAGTGCCATGTTAGCTTTCTTACCATAATGCCATGATACCACCTTTAACTGAAATTCTCATTATTCAAGTCACAAAAGCATTAGGCTGCAAAGCTGGGTCATTGTCTTCTGAAGCTGCCATTGTAATACCTGCACAGGGGAAACATACAGGGATGATAGGATTCTTGGGAAAACTTCCAGGAAGGAACATGTCCCTGGATAAGAAGCATCAGAAAAAGGGCAGGGAAGAAGTATGATCATTAGGCTGGCCACTTACCAGATAAGGACAAGATGTTCAATTGATTCTATAGATCAACATAAATCTTGGTTATCATTTTTCTCCATTCATCCTTTAAATTCATTACAACTATTTTTACTTGAAATGATGACCAAAGTGGCTTTGGTTCTTTGAATTTTGAGGTGTGTGAAATTTAGTATTTCTTTGAAACCTAAACACTTTCATTTACTTGCAGCCAATAATCATTATAATACAAAGAGATACATTGAATTTACCCATCAGAAAGAACATGTAGTAATGCAATAACACGGTAGTGAATATTTTACTTATTCTTTCTTGCTATGCTCAGGGGGGCAGACATTAGATGTGATGTTAGGATCATGGACTAATCCAAATTGAAGGCAAATGGGGTATCTCTTTAAAGAGATAGCATTAGGAAACATAATTCTATTTACTCCCTTCCCCATGTTCATTCCGCTTTGTTAGATTCTTTAGAGAGATAAGCAGATATAAAAATATAACTCAATTGCCTAATCTATCATATGTGACTCATAAACACCACTTCAATTTCACCCAAATATTGCTTTCCTTTCTGAACTAAATCTGGAGAATTGTAATGACAATTCTGTAATCAAAACTATTTTATTTTTTTTAAAGAGTGCCAAAACCATCAGGCAGTGCTTGAAACCTGCAAGAACTTTAAACTGTTTACTAATAAATCAGTTTCTTACAAGCCATTTTTAATCTTTTGGCAATTTGATTAGGCAAAAGCAGTAAGAGTGAACACTTCTTATATTCATATATTTTTACCTTTAATTTACATATGTTTCTTTGTCTATATAGGATCTGGGGGAAAAACTGAAGGCAAGATTTTTATTTATATATCTGTTGAAAGATGCCAAGCCTCCTTTTCCCATAATGAAATGGTGTATTTAGTCACTTACATGCATGCAAACCTTGTCTCCCCTTCACAGTGGGATTCTCTGTCTTCCTGTTATTTCTAAATATTGCTGTTTATATGCCATATTACATTCTCTAATTTCCTTTTATCTTTTCTTTATTTTGCAATGTCTCAGCATGTGTCTTTTTAAGACAAGTTAATTTAGGCAATTACTCCAGTTTGGTTGAAGATAAAATCTTTAATTTATCCAGCCCTCCTTTTATTCTTTCTAGGATACTCTTTCCATTAATTTCATGAAACATTCTAATTCTGTAGTTTAGAGAAAAGCTAATATCATCCATATACACATGCATGTGCATGCACGCGTGCACACACACACACTCAGATGCAAACCACACATACCTATACTTTCAAAACTAATTTTTCTTTCCTTTTTTATAGTAAATGATTATTTGCATTTTTCAAAGTGTCTGATATGGTAAGAGATTTCAATTTGAGAAATCCACATTTCTTATGTATGTGTTATTTTTAGACTGTTTTAACTCATTTACGTTTTAGTAAACTAAGTTTCAGCTCTTTTATCAAGGGAATATTTTGACAGAATAGAGAATAAGGACCCAGAATGTCTTCAGGAATACCTGAAGGCATTATTATTGAAAAAGGCATAAAGAGAAGTACTGAAAAGCTTGAAACACTTGAAAATAGAAATGCCATTTTTTTCATTCATCAGTTCATCAAAACATTGCATGTATGAGTTGCTGTTTTAGGCAGAAGAGCAGGTGAAAAATGCCATCCCCAATCGTCAGGTTAGAAAGAGATATGTGAGATATAAAAAATGATGTGGAGTGTGGTAAATGAATATAGATGGAAGTGACCAGCTCTACCCGGGGCAAGTTTAAAAAGAAAGGACGTTTGAGATGAGTATTCAAGATAACAAGAGCAGCTAAAAATTACCTGTCTTATTGATTTCATAATTTAGATGTATTATGTAAGTTAATTATTAACATAGATGTATCCAGCCTGTATCATTTGACATGTTTAAATGCCTTTATTCTTGTACTTCTATAAACTACTGCTGCTGCTAATTTGGATGACCTAAAAGAGATAATTGTCTCACATGCTAGATGTTTTATTCCTAAATATTTGCTATCTACTGCTCTCATGTGTAAATAGGTACTTTGTTCATACTGTATAAATAGTGCAATGAAAATGATACACCCAAAATATAAATACATTGATTCAGATTATGAGAAGATAACCACAGAAACTGTATTACAAGTGACAAAATATTTCAATATTTCATTATTCATTTTGAAAAGCATTGGGGTTACAATATTTGTGCACCTTCTCCAATTCGCTTGCCTGCCTCTTTCCTGACTCCTTTACATTTTGTTCCTCCTCACTCCCAGAGCCTGGTGCTTGAACTTTCCAATAAATTTAATCTTTTTCTCAAGCTCCATTTGCTAGAGGCCCCAGGTCAACACAATTTCTGCCTCAGGATGGGGCTTTGGAGTTGGATTAATTAGCTTTTGGAAAACAACAACAATAAAAATCTGCATTAAGTGACATCATAGTAATTATTTAAATGGATTGTGATGGTGAGGAATTATTTATGACAAGAGTAGAGTCCTTATAAATATGAGAGTAAAAGAGCCAGAGAAGTTGCTATCCAAATTATTACCTGACCAGAAAGCTAGAGGACAGTAGATTAGCAGCCTTGGAAGTTTTTTGATGACAAAGTTAGGACTTTCAGGGTCGAAGATTGGGACACTGAGATCTGGGATGGGGCAATGGGTGGATAAACTGGACAACAGAAAATTTTCAAATTTTAGCCCCTGGCTGTTGTCATAGGACATAATTCAGCACCCCCTTCCCCACTCCGGGAGGGGAAGGAATGGGACCTTAAGGAGGTAGATGTCTTACAATAAGACATTTAGTCCCTTAGGCTATGCTCCCATCTCCCCATGTTGTCTACAGGGCATAACCAAAGTCATATCTCAGCTCAGCCTTGGAAGGGTAGTCAAAGCTCCACGAAGAAATAGCCTATATCTGAAAGGTAATGGCAGCACCTGACAAAGAGTGATGAGACACTGGAAAGGAGGTGTGAGTCTGAGTCTTGACTGTAAGATTGGTAAGGGAGATGGAATATATCCAGAATCTCATGAGTCAGAATTTAATATTTTGGAAAGGATGACAGGAATTGGTCCTCTTAATTTGCTGACTTTGCTCCTAGGAACCTAGACTCTGTGATGGCCAAAAGCTCCCAAAGTGGAAATGCAAAAAAATTCCTTGGCAAAATGTTAAATAGGCAGTCAGAGAGTTCTGACAGAGGAGACTGGTATCATGGCTTTTTGTATATAGTTCAAGAATCCACAAATGTCTAACTTCCCAGGAGTGGATGAAGAATCATCTCTTCACTTGAAGAATAAGTAATGTACTACTGGGGCCGGGAGCATTGGCTTACGCCTGTAATCCCAGCATGTTGGGAGGCTGAGGTGGGCGGATCATGAGGTCAAGAGATCGAGACCATTCTGGCCAACTTGGTGAAACCCCTCTACTAAAAGTACAAAAATTAGCTGGGCGTGGTGGGGCTCGCCTGTAGTCCCAGCTATTTGGGAGACTGAGGCAGGAGAATTGCTTGAACCCGGGAAGCTGAGGTTGCAGTGAGCCAAGATCGCGCCACTGCATTCCAGCCTGGTGACACAGCGAGACTCCGTTTCAAAAAAAAAAGAAAAAAGTAATGTACTACTGGAGTGGGGGTGTGTACAAGAGTATTTACTAGTCTTTACCATGACTGTCATGGTAGTGACAGTCCTCTCTAGGGCGAGGTCTTTAGTATCAAATGCCTCCTTTGACCAGGCTTCCCTATTATTTCTAGGGAAGGTGAGATTCCAGAATGGCTGCAAATGTGAGCATTTAATCACCAGCACCAAGACAGATATACTCACCACAATGGACAGTAGAACCAGAGTGCCAAACAAGGTTTTAACCCACAACGAAATATGGTCACAGTTAACAGACTGTGGTATTCCCATGGTGGTGAGCTAGATGGACAACTGACTAGGGTGCATGAATTATTTTATAAAAAAAGAATCAACAGCAGTTTAGCAGAGGGCTAATGGCAGCGATTGGAATGGACATCTTCATGACTACTTACCCAGTTTCCATAGATAAGCTGTGCCAGATACCCACGACACATTGATGGACATGGAAGCTGGGTTACCTAGAGCAGTGACCTTGCAATTTCCTACCAAGTATATGCAATAAATATCCCAATTGTTCCTCTAAAGAATCATGGAGCTCTTGCCAAGGCAACTTTTTACTGGAGAATGAAAAAATATGCAGATTTTCAAAAGGATGTTAAGTATGGGGTTCTAGATGACTTGATATTTGGAGATTTGAAAGGCTACTATGGTTCACCAGCTGGAATGGGGGTAAAGATCAAGTGATAAATACAATTCTGGTTGAGGTCATTTTACAGGTCTGTGGGCCCACCTTGCGCTACTTACCCAGTGACCTGACACAGTGGGAGGTCATAAGTGGACATGAGTAGTATGAATGGGCATTGAGTGGGATATAAACATTGTGGACCTTCTCATTTTCCCTTGGCTGCCTCTACTCTTTCATGGTCAACAGTGTTTCCATGTTGATTTTTCTTTTTCATTTCCAGACTTGGGTGAAATGTCCCACCAGACGGTGTAATATTTAGTAGCCCAGAAAGCTGCCAAGGGGTTGAATGACAGTATCTGAAGATATGAACCAGTTCGCTCTCCATAGGGAGGATTTCATCAACAGGAAACAGATGCCTGGAAGACATTGGGTCAGTAAATTCTCCCCCTGTACCCTTTCATGAGATGCTCTGTGGTGTGGTTCCTCCTTGTAAGCCTTCCAGAAAAGCCCTGCTTGACAAGTCTACTTGAGTCTGAGTGATCGCTTGGGTCTCTTTATGACTTATGGTAAAGAAGTTGCCATCACGGTAGTGAATTGCAAAACAATGATCTTGATCTTTAATCCCTTCACTTCTCCTTTTCTCCTCACCTTTACTAACCGGGGCTTGGACTTTCCAAACAGCATCTACACTTTGATCTTTGCCTTAGGTTCTAATATAGGAGCCAGAATAAAGACACTGTATGCATATTTAAAGACAATTAACTGCTTTTCAGCCAAAATATTTTTGCCGATGCGGGGGTGTTATTTCACATGTTCTGTTGGGGTAAAGTTCCTGAGTATTGAAAATACAAATTCAGCATTCTTTTCTTTTAGTTTAACACAGATTATATTATAATTAGCCAATGTGGACAAGACATCGTAATGAGCCACATTAGGTCTGTTTCATATCATTTGGTCTGCCATTCATTTCTTTTGGAGACTTGTAGATTGGCAAGTTGAATGAGAATGTATGCACCTCCCTCCTCTTAGCAATTACCACTCTCTCACTTTCTCTTTTGAATTTCAGTCAGTTCTGACTAAGCACTGTATCAATTTCCTGCTCTTCCAGCAATGCCATTTCCTCTCCTTCTGTCTCAGTTACTGTCTGTGTTATCAGGTAACCTAAGATAAAAAGTTTAGCTCATGCATCCTCCATACACAAAGTGATTTGTATGCTAGTTTTACAAAGAGCAGGTGCACTGCCAGAGAAGCAGGGTGGTTGGTGCTCCCAGGAGGTCTGATCAACAGAGGCTGATGAGTGAAGGGAGAACATGGTTCTCCCTTGAGGGCAATGGACCAGAAATAAATCTGGAGAGATTCACGAAGAATGCTGGAGGATGGTAAATAGTTTTATCCACAAGGCCACAGAGGCTGATGAGGAGATATAAGACCCAAAGGGAAATACTAAAAAGTGTGTTTTTACTACAAAATAGAAGACATCTCTCAAGTGAAAAATGTCCCTCATTCATGATTTTTTTTTTTTTTGATAGAGTCTCGCTCTGTCACCCAGCCTGGAGTGCAATGGCACCATCTTGGTTCACTGCAACCTCCGCTTCCTGGGTTCAAGAGATTCTCCTGACTCAGCCTCCTGAGTAGCTGGGATTACAGGCATGTGCCACCTTGTCCAGCTAATTTTTTTTTTTGTATTTTTAGTAGAGATGGGGTTGCACCATGTTGGCCGGGCTGATCTCAAACTCCTAACCTCAAGTGATGAGCCTGCCTTGGCCTCCCAAAGTGCTGGGATTACAGGTGTGAGCTACCATGCCCAGCCCACTCATGATCTTAAGACTCCCTCATTCATCCTACAGGTCTTAAAGGGCAAAATGAGTCCATCAAACAAGCTCTAAAATAGTGTAAGTAGTAATAGCTCAACAGAACTTAGTATGTAATGAGGTGTGCCACACAGCCAGTGAAATGCAGAGACTGGTGGTTTGGAAACTAAAGAGCATTGTCCTTGACTGTAGCCTTGAAAAGTTGCCAATTTCAGCATGGATAATGTCTTGAAAGAAAATAAACAGCAGCATTGGCCACATGAGACTTTATATTGATTATCTGAAATTCACTACCAATTCAGAATGTATTGAAAGGAATTGCAGCAGCAACAAACTATAGTGGGTAAGCTCACACTAAAGTCAACACAAAGGATAGAGGCACACCTCACTCTGACAGATGAATTCCCTGCCATTAAAGATCACATTGTGGAAGTTACAGGTAAGCATATAGATATCTGGATTCATATCATTCAATAGGCTTGGCCATACAGCAATTAAAGAAAAATTGAAGGAAGCATTTATTTCATTGTTAAAGGAAATATGAAAAATCAACTTCTATACAGGCAACAATATACAGTCAAGGAATTTCTTTTAATTTTCAGAACTAACAAAATGTAGTATTATACAACTGATAGAGGAAAACTACGATTTGTAATATTTAGGAGTTAATTACATATTATATACCACCCAAAAGCTACAGTGGTGAGGATATCTCAATCACATGAAGAAAGTGACAGTAAAGTGACTTTGTCTATAATTATTTTAAGATTGCACCATGAAGGAAAACTTCCCCAATCTTTAACTTGGTAATTAATATTATTACAGTTTAACATTCCTGAATTTTGGAAACATGACAAGTACATTTTAATACATACATAAAAAAGATGACAATAATTCAACAGCATGTTCGGTCGAGAAAATTTTAATATTGTCAATCATATAGAATAATATTTAGTGTAAAGTTCAGCTGATGCCTAATTTGTGTTGTAACATATAAAGCTTTTAAATTTGTTTAGGATAAGTTGTGTGCTATTATAAATGACAATATTTTATAATGGTAAAATATTACATAAAATTTAAGAAGATGGTATGCCTTCATCTTCCATACATTTAGAGATTATTAAGGTTAGTGCTAAAATTAAACACATAGTGACTACGAATTACTTATTGATTAGAATATTTTGCAAGTATAAACTTAAGGCTCTCCTAGAAAATGAATATTCAAAGATTGCTGGGCTTAGTTCAAGAAATAAAACAGCAACATATTCTTATGAAAAGTTTACATTTTTTTCTATTTCATAAACTTAGAAAGTTACTTAAAAATATGAGAAATACTGTTCCATTTAGGTTGGTGCAAAAGTAATTACAGTTTTGCCATTATTGTCAATGGGAAAAGCCCCAGTTACTTTTGCACCAATCTAATAGCTAAATTGTCCTAAGACTTGTTTTCTAATTAATATGCATTTGCTGCTCCTTTGGCTTTGAATGTACAACAGTTCTCACTTGGCAGAATCCTACCTATCCTTCTACAACCAATCATGGTTCCTTTTCATTATTTATGTATTCATCTACTCATTTATTCAAAACATACTTATTGAGTGACTATTAGATACCAGGCACTATTTTGGGTTCCATAAATGGGACAGGAAAGTAAGCCTGTTGCACTCATGGGAATAACATGTGAGTGGACGTTGCAGGCCATTAACAAGCAAACACGTGAATCTATTCTGCAATCAGGTAATCATAAGTTCTGTGGTGAAAACTCACTAGGAAAAGGTGACGGAGGTGGGATCTAACCATGGGGACTGTTTTAAAAAGGATGGTCCTTGGTGGCCTTTCTGAAAACTAAAACCAAGTAAGGTCTGAGTGTGGATGCAAGACCCTCAGGTAAGAATAAATTTTGTTTGTTCAAAGAACAGAAAATACTTTGTAGACAGAGTAGGGTAATACAGTGGGATAGTGTTGGAGATAAACTTGGATAGGTATGCAGGTTCAGAGGACACAGGGCCTTGCAGTCAATGATAAAGCAATTGAGCCCTATCCTAAAAGTACTGGGAAGAATCCTAAGAATTTTGAACAAAATAGTGATGAAGTCTTATGTATAATTTCAAACAATTACTCCTGCTGTTGTGGGAAGAATAGATTGTAGGAATCAAGAAAATGTGGTACATATATACCATGGAATACTACGCAACCATAAAAAAGAACAAGATCATGTCTTTGCAGGGACATGGTTGGAGCTGGAGGTCATTATCCTTAATAAACTCACACAGGAACAAAAAAAAACAAATACTGCATATACTTACTCATAAGTGGGAGCTAAATGATGAGAACACAAGGAAACTTAGAAGGGAACAACACACACTGGGACCTTTCAGAGGGTGGAGGGTAGGAGGAGGGAGAGATTCAGGAAAAATAACTAATGGGTACTAGGTTTATTATCTGGGTGATGAAATAATCTCTACAACAAACCCACATGACACACATTTACCTTTGTAACAAACCTGCTCTTGCACACCTGAACTTAAAAGTTAAAAACAAAATGTAAAGAGAAAAATTAGTAGCCGGAGTGAAAGATATCGGAGGGAAGAGTTTCAAGAGTGAAATGGTGTGAAGGAGTATGACAGAATTCTCCTCCTGGAGTGCTTTCTCTCCAGCATTGGGTGAGGGTTGTGTGCGGGTATGTGGGCTTGTGTGGTGGTGGGGAATGTGCTTCCAGTAGTCATGTGAGTGAGCAGCAGGAGAGAGATGTGGAGCAAGAAAGGTATTTTCCTGAAGACCCTCAGAGCACACTGATGCTTCGAGGTGGTCCCACATCATCCTGAATGGTCCTGTTTATTCCCTGTTCTCCTTGTAACCTGAATGAGTGTTAGGACACCAGGATAAGCCATAGTGGTAATAAAGTTCATTGCCAGAGATATTGTGTGGAATAGAGAGTTAGATCATGAAATTGCAGCAAAAAGTAAGTGAGGGAAGTAATTACCCTAAATCAGTCTGTGGCAGACAACAAAGTTGGTCACCAAACCTCGTTTTCTTTTCTTCTTGAGAATGCGGGGAGCCATTTTGGTGCTTTCCTAGATTAAGTGACTGAGCTGTGTTCAGTGGAATGTGGGAGAAAGGTGTGCTTGCCATTTCCTGTCCCGACCTCCAAAATTGGTTGTGTAGTCATCCACAGAGCATAAAATCGAATACTTCAAAGCCAGAGGGGATGGCTTCCCTCTCTACAGCAAACCTGTGTTACACTGTCTCTTTAGTCAGAACTAGTACCCTATTATATGAACTCAGCAAGATTTGGGGGTTGTTGATAGTGACAGCTGTCCTATCCTGTGTCATAAAACTTCCTATGTCTTTTCTTTTAAATATTTGCATTGAAAATGAACATTAGTTTTATCTTCTACAAGCAGGAATTATAGCAAAACAGATACCAAATTAATAAAACCTAGAGAGTAGTAGCAGAAAGGATTTCTCTCTTTAAACCCATGTTACATTATTGTTAGTATTCTCCTAAATACAAAGAGGAGAAACGTGTTTATTTCTTTTAATAGAAAATAAGAGTCCTGAATCTACTCCATAAAAGTTAATTCTGGTGTCTGAAATGGATATACTAAACTTGGCCTCTTAAAAATGTGACATATAAGAATCATTTTTCCAAAGAAAATATCATCACTGGGACTTACATATGGAGAACTATTTACATACTCCATTTTCTCATCACCAACTATTTTATTAATTATTATATACTAATAAGCATAAACATAAATGAGTAGGGATTTCAAATGGGCACTCATTAACTTCCTCTAGACTGATTGTGCAATGTCATTTTACGATATACATATTACACATGATCAAGTGTTTCTTTTTACCATTTTATGTTAATTATTAAACTTAGAATGAACCATTATAAATAATTATTAACATATCCTACTCATTGCTACTATCATTCATATTTTTATAACAAGGACTACATTCCAGAAAGAAAAACCTCATTATGTTCAAATATCATCTGTGCACTTTAGGCTTCAACTATTTAAAATATCAGAGAAATAACTAACATATTCAAGGGCAATTTTAAAACTGCCCTAATGAAAATAATGAGAAAAACAAAATTCCCATTATTTTTCTTGATTCTTTATTTATTTGGGGGGCATTATTTTCTTGATATAGACACTATAAAAATAAATGCAAACAGTAATTAACTATTTTTCCATAAACGATGTAGAGCATTAATTTATGATAATATTTATGTAATGAAGAAGTTTCATTGGATTGCCAATTTATGATATTTGTCATCAGAGAAAATATTACTTTGGATTTTTTTTCTTAACAATAAGTCAAAATTGTTTTGTAAAACGAAAGACAAAAAAATATTGAGGCATGCAAATACAAGATCTTAGCTTTCATGGTTCCAGGAACTTGAGTGGACTCAAATCCATGCTTTAGGTAGTACACAGGTTGCAGGAAAAAGGATGAATTTCATTTGGAAAATATTTTATTGATAGAGAATAAATAATAGTCTATATGGAAACAAAATAGCTGGGAGCATTATTCATATAGAAAACAATTGTCCATAAGACATAGTTATGAGTACTGGGAAGAAGTTGTAAGAAGAAAGTTTGAAGTTTGAGGCTTCATATAATGGGTAAAAAATATGTGTTAAATTAGAATGAATTCTCACTTGAGACAGAAAGTTGCATTTCACTCAGATAATTAAGGATATCATTGGTTGGAGGTGCTGTGATACATGGACACGTGTGCAATTGCATGTGAAACTGGACTAGGTGACTGCTGGGGTCCCTTCTACCTCTGACATTCTATAGCTTTAAATGTCAGAAAAAATCCTCATTTTGCTTTCGACTGCATAAAGTCAATGTTAAATGTTTTCATCTGATTTATTATTGAATTGGCCACAGATGGCAATCTTATCAAGTAGTTACATATTTGTTGAGTTATCAAGTTGAGAATAGTTGGCATAGGAATAAGGCTTAATGGTGCAGATAGAGCATCTCATCTACCATTTAGAACTCTATAAATACTAGATCATAGAGTTAGCCATGCTCCTGGGGAAATTGACCACCAGGTATGCATGCATTTTTCTTTATCCTAAGCAACACAGGAAAGTACCATGAAATATTTGTCCTCCATACCGCTGCACATAGCTACTGCAGAGAAATATAGGGAGATGTGCTGCCTCCTTCCCTCTTCAATGAAGGGGTGATTGTCCCAGGTTTGGGGGTTGCTGCTCTCCTGAGGGTGAAATAAGCCAGAGTTTCTCAAGTTTGGTAAAATTGACGTTTAGGGCTGGGCAACTCTTTGTTGTAGGTGGCCATCCCATGCATTAGAGGGTGTTGAGCATAATTCCTGTCTTCTACTCACCAGATGCCAGTAGCAACTCCCCACCCCCACCTTGGTCATGATAATCAAAAATGTCTCCATCCTTATCAAATGTCCCCTGGGGTGACAAAATTGCCCCCATATGAGAACTACTGGTCTAAAATTGTCAGGTCAGCAGCTCCTCCCACTTTCCCTTTCCCCACTGGGTATTGATTCCAATGAAACATCGCAATAAACATCTCAAAAGCCAGGCACGGTAGCTCACGCCTGTAATCCCAGCACTTTGGGAGGCCAAAGTGGGGGATCACGAGCTCAAGAGTTCGAGACCAGCCTGGCCAACATAGTGAAACCCCGTCTCTACTAAAAATACAAAAAATTAGCTGGGCGTGATGGCAAGTGCCTGTAGTCCCAGCTACTTGGGAGGCTGAGGCAGGAGAATCGCTTGAACCCGGGAGGTGGAGGTTGCAGTGAGTCAAGATTGTGCCACTGCACTCCAGCCTGGGTGACAGAGCAATATTCCGTCAAAAAAAAAAAAAAAAAATTTCAAACATAACCCCTGTCTCGGATTCACAGAAAAAAAATGCTACTTAACTCCAAAATTGACTAGTCACTAGGTTCTTAGGAGGATGGCTCTAAATCAGCAAAACTATTTTTAACTTCTTGCAGTGGCTGTTTAAAAAAGCAGAGAGATTAAAACCTGAAATAGGTGGACAGCACTTTAGCAAATGACCCATGTCTGGGTGTGTAAAGATACAGGGAGACAAAGTGAACAGCACTTTAGTAAATGAACCAGTGTCTGGGCGTGTAAAGATACAGGCAGAGGTAAATTTCGGGGATGGGTGGAATTAGTCTGCATGGTTTAAAAAGAGGGTTTCTTTTTTTTTTTTTTTTTAAGTATCAAGGTCGCATGGGGCAGCAGTCTAGTCAGTAGAAACGTGGAGATAAACAACATTGAGAGAGGCTGGGGCCTGTGGAAAAATTAGTCTAAGTAAAAAGCGGGGAAGGGATAAATAATTAGCTTATTGGTGTTATTGCGACATAAGTAAGACTTTTTATCCTTCAACTATCAGTAAAAATCTGCCACACCCACAGATACCTCATATACATGGGGTGTGTGTGTGCATGTGTGTGTAAAAAATGAGGAAAATGGGCTGTATTTCATTCTACAGGCACAGCCTTTTATAGAAAATCAGCATACACAACACAGGCATGTTGATCCTTAAAATAAATGTCTTCAAGAGTAGCCTTAAGTTTGACGCACAAGGGGGAAATATGCATGTTCTCAGGCCTCCCCCAAATCTCAGGAGAGAAAAAAGCAGAAACCCAGCTCCTTTAAGTAGTAAGTAAGGAACTAGACATTCATGGGAAATCTGTGCCAGTTCAGATGAAATTTTAAAAAGCTAGGTCTCTTTGCTGACATCTCGGTTATCCAGAAATATAGTTCATACTTACTTAGTATTTCACATTTTCCAAAACATTTTTCACATACAGCACCTCGACTGAGATATATCATATGGTATTTTGCATCTTTGCTTTGACATACTATTATTATTCAAGCTCCAACTAGAAGATGTCCTCAGAGGCTTGAGTCCTGCTCCTTCAGTCTCCTTTGTCCTTTATCCATATTTCTATCAGAGTGCTTAGACCATAAAATCAATGATTGCTGTAAAGTGTTTTCTCCTCTACTAGAATGGAAGCTGAACAAAGGCCAGAACTATAATGCACTCACTTTGTATCACTAAATCCCAGCACAGAGCCTTACCCACAGTGGACATTTAATATATAGTAATTGAAAAAGAAGAAGTATAAAGATGACCGTCATTTCAGTTTTTAAAGATGCAATCCAAGTATATCTGTGTAAAATGTGTTTTCATGCTGTTACCTCACTAAATTATAGGCTGTACAGATTATCAAAATTAGAAAAATGGACATCGATAAAAAATAAAGGAATTCAACATGCAAGCATGTTAAGTGCATGCTAATATATAATGTGCTTATAAAATTTTAAAAATATACATGTTTAAAATGTGATTAATGTAGAAATGCCATTGAAATTATTTTCTTTGATCCTTTTATTGGTGCTAAACAATGGTGCTTCTTAGTTGCAATAATAGCTACAGACAAGAAAGATATGAATATCCTTACTTTTGTTCACAATAATTTTCAGTTCAAGTTTGTTAATGTAGACTTAGAAAAAAGAAATTTTTAAAAACGTTTTACTGTATTAATAACACCTCATAAAAGGTTGTTCTATTGACTGCGTAAAATGACTTTCAAATATTTGTAGCATCAGATCATACCTTTCCTGTAGTTACCAGTTGCTGGCCCTAAGGTACATTTTCATGTAGCTAGTTACATGCTTTGTCTTTCATCTCTCGCCAGACCTTCCTTCTTTAATCACTGTGGTTTTATGTGTGGGGTAGACGGTTGTTGTTGGGGTTTCTGCTTTTTTAAAACAAAACAAAATGAAAACCCAACATTTCTTAATTGGGGTAGGTGTGGATCAGACTTGGGATTATTCTTCTCTGAACTTCTTCCAATGTGTCTGGGGCTTAGATGCCTCAAACTGAATTCAGCATCCAGGTGTGATATTCTTAGAATTTCAGATACTTGTCAGTCCATAATGAAATGAGACATGTCTTCATTTGTCACTTAGTAGAACTTTTTTAGTGCTTAAGTTCTGTCATCTTGATTGCCACTCTAGTTTTGAGCCAAAAAATGGATATCCACAAGCCAATATGTCTATGAGTCTTAAATAGCTTTTTCATAAAGGTGCTTTTCATGTTAAGTAGCCCAGTTATCCATAGTTGTGCAACAAACTACCCGAAATCTTAGTAGCCTAAAACAGTGATTTTGCACATGGTTTGTGGATTTGGAATTTGGGAAAAGTTTGGCTGAGTGTTTCATCACTAATTCACGTGACTTTAGCTGGGGCAGAAGGGACTGAACAATTCATCTTGAAGATGGAATCTTTACGTGTGGGACACCAATGTGCTCTTTGCCCTCACCCCAATCCCTTGGTGGTTTCTCATTCTCTAGTCCTCTCTAAATGGCTTCCAGGGACAGATCAATTTAGGTGCCAACTCACCAGGTGAACAAACTGTGGCCAGAGAGACAGGGTCCTTACAAAAGAGGCAAATTTCCTGCCAGCCTCATTATTAAAGAAGAGAAGTGAATTCCTAGGCAATGGGAGAGCATCATGCCTCCAATATGTCATTATAAATTGAAACATGAGTTTTTCTATTAATATGATTAACTCAATCTGTTTTGCTTCACCACAAGTAACCGTCACAGAAAAGAGGATATAACATCATATATTTAGTTGATGGATAAAGTTATACATATGAATGCTGTTCCTCCTCTGTGTGAAAGTTTGTTAGAAAAATATTTTTCCTTTATTTGCCTCGCCTCTAACTATTTCTATAGACCTCATTCTTTCCACTTCCTATGTGGTCATTTCCTGTGCATTTACTTTCCAAGTCTAACTCCTTGTATTGTATGGAGCATGAAATTCTACAACCCTCAAAAATGGTAGTCAGGATTTCAGGTCCTAAGAATGTGGGCACCTACAACTGAGATATATGCATAAAGCAGAGGCACAAAATATTGATCTGTCTCTACAACAGGAACTAAATAACTATTTTCATCTGAGGGAACTGCAAAGAAACTGGTGATCTACTTGCAGCCCTGGGTGGAAAAGGAGCAACTCTTGAAAAGTGGGAAATCCAAGCTGCTCCTACAGGAGATATGGGATCTAAATTCAAATCATATGTGAGTACATCTCGGATTGATCAATTAATGTAAGAACTAGTGAGAGAGACTGATACATTTCCTAGTGCCACGAATGAGACAAATTTAAAAAAAACTACTATACTGAAATACACATGGGGTGGACTCCCATGAAGAATCGTCTTTGAATCCTACGTATTATTATAGCATATATATCATATCATATATCACATATATCGTGTCATATATATGAACCATTGTAGCATATATACATCGCACAAGAGTAAATTTTTAGGGTGTTTCACTAGAATCAAATGCTCAGAAAATGTGCCCTAATAACTAAAAAGAATAAATATATTTAGAAAGACTTTAAACCAGATCTGTTTGAAGGATCTGCTTAAATAATAGAACACATGCACCCAAAGAGAGGTATAAATATAAAGATTATTTAAAGACAAAACCCCCTAACTTTCTAGATCTAAAATAAGAAATTAGTTCACAGGTTGAAGGCTACACCAATCTTCAAACGATATTTTCTTCACAGAAATAGAAACAATTATCCTAAAATTCATTTGAAACCACAAAAGACCTCAAAGAGCTAAATACGTTTTGAGCAGAAAGAATAAAGCTGTTGGCTTTATACTGCCTGATTTCAAATTATATTACAAAGCTATATTAATAAAAACAATGTGGTACAGGCATAAAAATAGACACATAGACCAATGGAACAGAATAAAGAACACAGAAATAAATTCACACATGTACAGATAACTGATCTTTGACAAAGATACCAAGAACACACATTGGGGGAAGGACAGTCCCTTTAATAAATGGTGCTGGACAAACTGAATATCCACAGAAGAATACAGCTATACTCTTAACTTTCACCATATGCAAAAATCGATTTGAAATGGATTAAAGATATAAATGTAAGACAAGACAGAATAAAACTACTAGAAGAAAACCTAGGGGAAATGCTTCATGACATAGGTCTGGGCAAAGATTTTTTTGGAGAAGGTCTCAAAAGCACAGGTAACAAAAGCAAAAGTAGACACATGGATTGTAGTTTGAGCACTAGAGAAAGGGATAATTTTAACCCACTTTTAATATTTTTTGTGTTCATTCACAGTAATATTCCCCTGTTAATTTCTTTCATAACACTATATATATAATTTTCTTGTTAATTTATTTGCTGATTTGCTTATTATAGTTATTTTATCTTTATTTCAAACCCTTGTGTCAAGGGCTGACTTTCAATAGATCAAATTGAGAGAGCTGCTCTGCTGTGTACAAAATCCTGGCCCAGGAAGTTTTTGTATCACACCAGAAAATACAAAACACGGGACTTTCTGTGACATTCACTATTCTCAGTGTCTATCCAGAGCTGGGCACTTAGGGGATACTCGTTATATCATCACAATCTGCTGTTTTATCTTATTAATGTTACTGGAATCAATTCCCTTTGTTTATAGGTTCACTATCATCACCCTTTTTAGGCTTTTGCCATTTTTGGCTGGAACCTTACAATAGGTTGTTACCCAGTGTCTCTTCACTGTCAGTCTGTCCCTAATTCTCAAATTACCCCCTTCACTTGCCACCAGAGAACATGCTCTTAAACACATCTTTTAGCCCTCTACTCATCACTTTGGAGGGTGCCCCAGAACCTTTAAGAGTCTGCCTATGATTCTTAGTATGGCATAACAACCCTCATAGACTAGCTAGTGCTCATATCTCTATCTCTAACTTTATCTCCTCCCATTTCCTGCCTGCATTTACTCTCTAGCAAAAATCAACCACACATAGTTTCCCAGCTACATCTTTCATGTTTTTATAGCTTTGCCTATGTTTGTTCATAATATCCTTTTTTCTTTAGGTTATTTTTCCCACACCATATTTATCACCACCCTAACTTTTATCTATACATCAAGTTTCAGCTGAAAACTTATCTTCAAATTTTGTCCCACCATGCCACAGTTTGGTATGTTATCTCTCCAGAGTCATCACGTCACACACTTAAATATCCTCTCAACACTACTAGTTTATATCTGTTTGGATGCTGACTAACTTATTTGTCTGTAGTCTTTGATGAAGGATAATATACCTATTTATATTTCTATTACCTAGCCTGCAGTAGGCACTCACTTCTATATGCTGAATGAATAAACTTTCCAGGAGATAACAAACAGAAAAAGGAATGGAATGATATGAGCTTGTCTTTAATAACTGGCACTCTCATTGGCAGTACTAAAGTGAAATGAAATTACTAAGGGGTAGACAATGGAGTTGAAAGTAAAAAATGAAGAAGCTAAAGAAACTGTAACTCTGCCCGTTCTAAAGAGTTCTACTGATAAATCGAGTTGAGTATGTGATTTAAAACCCGACCTTCACTAATTTCCATCTCAACTCTATGTTGGATTTTTGTTTGTTTGTTTGTTTGCTCCCAAAGTCAACAAGCAAAGAGTACTTTGTTCAGATATGCAGAAATTAAAGTGTCAGTGATTTCAAGACTTCATAGAAATGTATTGTTGATACTTCAGGTTTAGATACCCTGAAATTGGTTATTCCATGGGAAATGCTATCTGCCTGTTTAGATAGTGAAAACATAGAGGATCCCCTCTATGCTATTTCCAATGTGTTTTACCATTAGAGTTCTCAGAAAGAGACCCTTCTTCTAGCTTTCTGCTAAAAGTAATTAAAGCCTTATAGTCTAGAAAAAGAGGGTTAAGAGTGCCTCAGCAATTAAACCTTCTTTTCTTGCAAGGGAAAAAAGTACAAGGAAGACTACAGAACTAAAAGAGTGGAAATAAAACAAATGAGGGTTTTTAGCCACAGGAGGTTATTTGACTAAACAATGGGTAAAAACTTCTCTAGGGGGGTCTCTCTTTGATTATTTGGTGATCCCGTAGTCCTTTCATTCAAATTCTATGAAGCAAGAAATATGGCTTGCTATACATGTAGTCTTCTGGAATGAATATACTTCATAAAGAAGAAAACAGATGAGTAATTTGCAGGTCAGATTCATGTTTGGAAGAGAAGTGTACTCTAAGAGAAGCAGTGTCTTGAGGCTATTCAGGGTAGCAGAGACCTTCCCCACAAACCATTGTTGTCTCCTAGGCCTGTGGGCCTGTGATGGAAGGGGAAGCCTCAGAGATTTCTGAAATGCCTTCAAGGCTTTTCTCCCCATTGTCTTGGATGTTACCAGCTTCCTCCCTTTTGGTCAAACAAATCTCCCTAGCAAGTGGTGGCTCCACAACTTCTTTCTATATACATTCTTAAATAGTCTTAGTTTAGACTATTAAACTAGAAATGATTTAGAAATATCTAGCAGAATAACCTTATTCTAAAGATGAAGAGAGAAAAACCCAAAAACTGTAGGCCTTGTGAATACAGGAACCTCGTTTTTCACATTTTTTTTATCTCAAAAAAACATTGGCAAACTTTCCTTGCATAAACCTTTGGTGTCTACCGATCTTAAATGCATTGTGGTAATATAACCACCCTGAATTATGCCAAAGTTGTTGGATTTATGGTATAAACAAGAATACAGATGCAACCTTGCTTGCAATAACTCCTTAACTTAGAATAATTCATTTAAACTTTCTGAATCTTAACTTTTTCAATCTGAAAACTGGGAATATAATAATACCCATCTTGAAATACTATTGTAAGAATAAAAAGAAAGTATGAGAAAATGTAGTGTAAACCAATAAGTATAATGCAAATAGTGATGATTACTATTATCATAAGTTTTCACTAGTAGGTGTGTAAAAACTTAAAAAAATTTATGAGAGTCATAGCATTTTATCGATAGAGGTTATTTTGGATACTATCTAGCCTCTTCTTGTGTTGGTACATTTGCATTGCTATAAAATAATACCTAAGGCTTGGTAATTTATAAAGAAAAGAGGTTTATTTGGCTCATGGTTCTGCAGGCTATATATGAAGCATAATGCTGACATCTGCTTCTGATGAGGACATCAGGAAGCTTAAAATCATGTTGGAGGTTTAAGGGGAGCCAGCATATATCACGGTGAGAAAGGAGCAAGAGACAGAGGGGCATACCACACTCTTTAAACAACCAGATTTTGCTTGAATTCAGAGCAAGAACTCACTCACTACCACCAAAACAGCATGAATCCATTCATGAAGTATCTTCTTGCATGACTCAAACACCTCCCATCGGCTTCCACCTTCAACAATGGGGGTCACATTTCAACATGAGATTTGGAAGGGTCAAATATCTAAACTACATCATTCCCCTCCAGCCCCCAACATTGCATGCTCTTCTCACATTGCAAAATATAATCATCTCTTTCCAATAGTCCCCAAAAGTCTTAATTCATTCCAGCCTCCACTGAAAAGTCCCAAGTCCCAAGTCTCATCTGAGACTCAAGGCAAGTTCCTTCTACCTATGAGACTGTAAAATTAAAAAAAAAAAAACAAGTTATTTACATTCAAGATACAATGGTGGTAGTACAGGTATTGGGTAAAATTCTCATTCCAAAAGGGAGAAATCAGCCAAAAGAAAGGGGTAACAGGCCCCACACAGTCTGAAATCTGTTGGGGTGGGCATTACACCTTAAAGCTCCAAAATAATCTCCTTTGATTCCATGTCCCACATCCAAGGCACACTGGTGCATGGGGTGGGCTCCCAAGGCCTTAGACAGCTCTACCCATGTGGCTTTGCAGGGTGCAGACCAAGTGGCTGCTTTTATGGGTTAGAGTTGAATGCCTGCAGCTTTTCCAGGGTCAGGGTACATGCAACTAGTGGCTCTATCATTCCAGGGTCTGGAGGTTGGTGGCCCCATTCCCACAGTTCCATTAGGCAGTGCCCTGGTGGGGATTCTATGTGGGGACACCAATCCCACATTTCCCCTCAGTGCTGCCCTAGGAGAGGCTCTCTGTGAAGGCTCCACCCCTGTGGTAGGCTTATGCCTGGACACTCAGTCTTTCTCAGACACCCTCTGAAATCTAGGGGGAAACTGCCAAGTTTCCTACACTTTTGCATTCTGTGTACCTGCAGACTTAATCCCACATGGAAGCCGCCAAGGGTTATGGCTTGCACCTTTAGGAGCAGCATCCTGAGCTACACCTGGGGCCATTTGAGCCACAGCTTGAGCAGGAGCAGTGGGTATACACTGAGCAGTGTCTTGAGGCTATGCAGGGTAGCAGAGACCTCCCCCACAAACCATTCTTGCCTCCTAGGCCTCTGGGCCTGTGATGGAAGGGGAAGCCTTAGAGATTTCTGAAATGCCTTCAAGGCTTTTCTCCCCATTGTCTTGGGTATTACCAGCTTCCTCCCTTTTGGTCAAACAAATCTCCCTAGCAAGTGGTGGCTTCACTACTTGGTTCTATATACATTCTAAAAATGATCTTTCCTATTTTACCACATGCTCAGGTTGTGAATTTTCTAAATTTTTATGCCCTGCTTCCCTTTTAGTTATAAATTCCAAATTTAAGTCATTAATTTGCTTCCATATATGATCATAGATTATTAGAAGCAGCCATGTCACATCCTGAATGCTTTGATACTCAGATACTTTAGATACTTTCATACTTACATAAGTTCAGCTTTCCACAGGTTCCCAGGACATGAACACAATGCAGCCAAGCTTTGTGTTAGGGTGTAACAAGAGTGACCTTTGCTCCAGTTCCGAATGAATTCTTTATATCTATCTGAGACCTTATCAGTGTGGCCTTTACTATCCATATTTCTATCAACATTTTGGTGACAACAACTTAACAATTCTCTAAGAAGTACCAAACTTTCCCTCATCTTCCTGTCTTCTTCTGAGCCTCCAAATTCTTCTAAGCTCTGCTCATTACCCAGTTCCAAAGCCGCTTTCACACCTTCAGGAATCTTTATAGCAATGCCCCACTCTTCTGTATCAGTTTTCTGTCTGTCCATTTTCGTTGCTATAAAGGAATATCTGAGGCTGGGTATTTTATAAAGAAAAGAGGTTTATTTGGCTCACAGTCCTGAAGGTTGTTCAGGAAGCATAATGTTGGCATCTGGATTTGGTGAGGGCCTCAGGAAGTTTACAATCATGGTGGAAGGAGAAGGGGAGCCAGCATATGTTATGGCTAGAAAGGAAGCAAGAGAGGGAGCAGGGTTGACACACTCTTTTTAAACAAAAGGAGGTCATGTGAGATCTGGAGCAATATCTCACTCACTAACAGAAGGACGACAGCAAGCTATTTAAGAGGGATCCACACCCATGACCCAAACACCTCCCACTAGACCCTACCTCCAACATTGGATGTCACATTTCCACATGTAATTTGGAGGGAATAAATATCCAAACAACAACACTTCACCTAACGTTACATGTGGGAAAACTTAGCTCCAGAAACATGAGATGGCTTACTCACAGCCATGCAGTAGAAAAGTTTGTCATCACCTAATTTTAAAACTCAAGGCATGGTTACCAAATAAAAGTTGTATGCATTTATGTTGTGCAGTGGGATGTTTTCATAAATCTTTACGTTGTAAAATGGTCAAATCAAGCCAGTTAACATATCTATCACCTCACATTTTTTGCAGTAAGCACTTTTACAATCTACTCCCCTAGCAGTTTACAAGTATACAATAGTCATCTAGTGTTCATTGAGAATTACTCTATATTTATTGCTCTTTTTTTTTAACATATGTCACCTCTTTTAATACAGCAACCCTATAAGACAGATGATTCAATATTATTCCCATGTTATGGATGACTCACCTAAGGTGTGGTGAGGGTGAAAACTTCACATGATTCCCCAGCTAGTAAGCAGAGTAGCTACAATTCAAACTTGGCAGGCTATCAAGGGCTCCCAAATTTCAGTCCTCTGATGTCTTTGTCATTCCATAAGCTTTTCTGTACTTCTGAATCAGTTATCTAAATGGCTCTTCAATTGTGCAGAGTGGGCAGTGGTATTTTCCTGTTTCCTTTAAAAATAAACAGAGTTCCTTAAGACCATGGCGTACCTAAGGTTTCTGAGTAATTTACAATGTGCTCTTATCATTTTCTCTTTAATTGTAAACTATTTCAGTTAACATGCTCTTGTTTTCTTCTTAACGATTTAATGTGCTTCATTTCATAGAGGAATGAGATTGTAGTATTCCAGTTACACCTTCGTTATCCACGTATCTTCCTAGTTGCTAGGGTTTCTCTCCCATTCTTTCTATTGAATTGATAGGAATCTGGTTCTCATAAAGGAATTACAAAATCGGACTTTTGTGTGCTACGAACCTTCTCCATCTTGCAAAAAGAGACTCCACAGGAGGCTCCCTCAAAATAAGGCTTTTTTGTTGAATGCTACAATGCTACTTGACAACTGCAGCACATCACAATGTGGACGCTTGTGCCTGTGCATCACTCTCTTAATCTCTCCTCACCTGAGCGAAGCCCTGGGTGCAACTTTCTCTTTGGTGTGAAAAGAGGCTCCAGAGAGTAGCTGCTTTACGGATTCTGATGAATATCAGGAAATAACAGCAGGATCAAGGCTAGATAGAAGTAGAGTTATCAGAATGGAAGTGTAGGAACTATACACCAGCTCTGGCATCCGCTTATCGAATAATCATACATAATTAAATTGGGAAAGGGAAAATGACTATTTTTAAACAAGCACATAAAGTATTATTTTGGAGACTGGTATAATATAAGCAAGCCAGCTATTCATGCTGTACCCAAGAGCTCAGACAGAACTAAATTATGCTTCAGATTAATGTATCGGTCAGTTCAAAGGTTAGACAAACAGCTGTTTCTCGAGGAGGCACACTACAAAGCTTAACTGTTCATTGGAAGGTCTGTAATGGTCTCAATGGATTCCCAAAGGAGTCTCTGTTATTTGTTTCTGATTGGGAGATATCCAAAGCTGACTCCATGCTACTGATGACCTTTATTGCTAGGGCAGGAGGGCCAAACTCTGGAGCCAGTGTGATTTGACCAGTCTCTGGGAAAGAAAAAGAAGAAGAAAAAAACACCCACACATGCAACATGTCTTCAGTGACTCAAAGATTATGCACAGACCTGCAGTTTGGATGAGTGAAGGAATGCTGGAGGGTCAAGAAGTTTACTTGCTCATTTCTGCAGAAATGCAAAGGAACTTAAAATAGTAAGCCATTCAATAACTCAGTTTACAGTAGTCTGGCTTGATTTGATGCAAAACTACATGACCGGAAGTTATTAAAGAAAGGAATGAAACAAAGTACATTTTCTTTCAGCATTTACCATCATTCTCTTGACGATTTTGAGATACTTGAATAACTCCTCATTTAAAACAGCTAATTGTAAAATACAATAAATCAAAATAAAGCTCTAAGAGAAAGGCAGAGAGAAGAGGAAGATAATTGAAACTAAAGTTGTAGATTGGTATACAGTATATTTGAAAATGATTATATTTAAAGTTAAAAGTATGTAAATTCAGGTCTCAGAAAGATAAGGTAACTTGGTAACTTCTTGAAGCGGTCCTGAGAGATTTTTAGGGGTTCCTTCATGGTGATTTCCAAAGTCTTCCAAGAACATGATCCATTTTTTTTCACTCAGATATTCATTATTTACTCACTCTAAGACACCTACCATTTATTGTTTACTGTTATCTTCATGCTTCCTTACAATAATTTACCATAATAATTCTTAGTTTTTTAAATTTTTATTTTGTCTCGTACATAAATTTTGAGTTAAGATTGATATAAATCTTCTTTAACTTTATGGCATTTCAGGACCAGGTGCAGTGGCTCACACCTGTAATCCTAGCACTTTGGGAGGCTGAGGTGGGCAGATCACTTGAGGTCAGGAGTTCGAGACAAGCCTGGTCAACATGGTGAAATCCAGTCTCTACTAATAGTACAAAAATTAGCCGGAAATCGCTTGAACCCAGGAGGCAGAGGTTGTAGTGAGCCGAGATCATGCCACTGCACTCCAGCCTGGGCAACAGAGCGAGACTCCATCTTAAAAAACAAAACAAAACAAAACAAAAACGTTATTGCACTTCCACAAGTCTATTCAATATTCACTGAAATCAAAAGAAAATTCTTGAACACTTATTAGATACAGCAACTTGAGCTTTAAGGGAATAGAAGGAAAATATTTCTTAATAAGAAGATGTGGCTTCTACATAGACAGACACCAGCATAAAATCTATAATATTCCTGGAGTGGGGGTATGGCTGCACCTCACCTTAGCTATTTATTTATTCAAATATTATTCATTAGGGTATTCACTGATTTATTTGACAAACATTTCCATATTCTATCTTAGAGTGAGTGTATTAGAATAGATATTTTACATTGACAAAATAATTATATAATTCTTGCTTGGTGTAAGTGCTAAAACAATGAAGATGGCACAAGAAGCAGTTATTGAGAAATGGTATTGGCACTTGGAGACAATTTGGAGTAGGTTGAAGGACCCATGTGTCTGAGAATATCTCCAAATTGAGCTTATATAGATTAGAGAACAATGGTGCCTCTGATAGACATAAGGATGTGGAGAATGAAACCAGTTTGAGGGAATGAGAGTAATGAATTAAACACATTAAGCCCTAGTAGCATTTTCACCAGGCAGATAAAGATAAGAAACTTGAAATTGGGAAAGCTGAAAAGACCTAGAGAGGGTTTTGAGAGTCATAAGTTGATAACTTCACCAGAGAGTCAGCAAGAAGAGAACAAAAGGATTTTTGAGCAGTCAAAACAGCCCAATTTCAAAAGCTTACATTTGTAATGAAATGGGTTCATTTTATCAGCTGCATGTTGAAGTCCACATGTAAAGAAAACCCACAATCAGGGTTATCTGGGTCTGAAAATTGTCACAGTAGGAGATCAAGGGGTTATATTGGCCCAGGAATGAAATGACCAGGTTGTCGGAGCCAGGAAGAAAGAAAGCTAAAATCAGAAAGGAGCCTTATATCTCACTCAGGTGTATTGATTAGGACCATGTGACTAAAGAGACCAATGAGCAAGAAGAGCAGGTTCAGTTGCAGCTGACAAGAGGGAGAAACTCACAGAAAGGGGTGCAGGGGGGTGCACTGGAAAAGGTACGTGGAAGGGCACTAAGACTATGCTTCTGCAGTGACGCCCAGCTGTAGATTTTTCTCATCTGTATAGTGAGGCTACTTGACAGATAAATGAGGCACTGCAGGCAAGTCCAGTATGCATGTAAGACCTTGATCTCTCTCATCATTCTGTCTTCTAATATGATGCATTAAAAATAGGAGTGCTTAATAAATAGTAAAGTTGGTTAAATGGGCTGGGGATGGTGATTCACACCTGTAACCCCAGCACTTTGGGAGGCCGAGGTGGGAGGATTCCTTGAGGCCAGGAAGTATCAACTAGCCTGGGCAACATAGTGAGATCCCAAGTCTCTACCAAAAATAAAATAAAAATTACCTGGGTGTGATGGTGTGCATGTAGTCTCAGCTACTCCAGAGGCTGAAGTGGGAGGATTGCTTGAGCCCCAGGAGTTCAAGGCTGCAGTAAGCTATGATTGTGTCACTGCACTCCAGCCTGAGTGACAGGGAGAGACTCTGTCTCTGGGGAAAAAAGAAAAAAAATTTAATAAATATTTAAATTAATTATGTCTATAGCAAGGGAGTGCTTTATGTTTAAATCTGGTGATATAAATCACACATCTTTGAACTGCATGAACTCTGTTCTTCCTGGAGACGACTGGTGTAAAATCAAAGATGCCAAAGAGATAGAAAGCTGGGGCCAAGCTTTTAGAGATATCATCAGGAATAACACTCACTCATGGCTATCACTAAGAACAAATCATGCATCAGGTGCTGAGGTGAGATGAGGGGCAGCCGGCCAGGATCAAGAGCCCTTTATTTTGATTCTGAACCCGTCAAGAGCAAAGAAGAGTGTCCTATTCATTTTTATATCTATAATGTCATTTAAAATGCCTGTCACATTTGTGTCTTAATCAATGAATTTGAAGAGGGATGTGGTATAGTTTGATGGTATATTCCAAATGAAGAAATGCCCTATGATTGTAGAAGCAGCAAAAGGGAGCCAAGAGCAAGTTCTCTCCTTCATGCATTCATTCATTCTCAGATAGGTATTGGATACCTACTATGCACTAGACTCTTTATTTGGCCCTGTGTATGCAAAGCTCAACAAGGCTAAAAATGTCCCTGTTACCACAGAGCTTAATTTGGTTGGAGAAGATATTTATTAAATATAATGTTGCATAAAGCAGGAAAAAGTGAAGCCTCTGCGGTAAAAGTGATTGAAATATATGAGATGATTTGAGAAAAGCCATGTTTAAGAGCTGGTATGGGAATAGGGCAGGAGGTGGAGAACAATGGGATTTGATGGCAATAATGAAATACTAGTTTCAACAGGCATAATCTAGCATTAGATCAACCAAGTGAGGAGGTGGGCTGAAATTGATTAGATCAATTGTTCTCATTCATCTAGAAGCATGTAGAACATGCAGATTTCAGGACCCATCCCTGGAAATACTGAATAAGTAGGTTTGGATGTGCCCAGGGTTACAGTGAATAAATACTCCAGGTGATTCCAATGTAGTCAGTTTCCAGACCTCAATATGAGAAACGCTGAGTTCAACTGAAAATTCAGGAGATAATTAGGAGAATGACTGAGAGTACTAGGCAGGATACTGGACAGGATGGGATTTAGATAGATGCATTTTGGTGCTACAAATGGGCTGTAGCACTTGTTGGCCTGAATGGATATACTTTTTTTGGGTAAATCTGCTTATCTGAAGTTCCAACTCATTTCAAATTAGATTTAAAAGTTGTGTGCATAAAATAAAATTTTAGGATTTTATTTTTGTAGAAACCAGAGGAAAAAATACATTCAGGTCAATTAATTGATTGTACTACTTACAAAATCTTATTACAGGAAGAGGAATATAAGGGAAACAGAACTATGGTTATCAATATGTTTCTATTTTATATACTCTATTTTCTCTAAGTTAAAAAGAAGAAAAAATTACTGTATATTTTGATTTCAATTTAGTATAGAAGTTTTCAGTTTTATAGTCCATTTAATGTTGTTTATGATTTAAATGTTATAAAATGTAGAAAGTCCATGCATGAGGAGAAATACATAAATTGATGAATATCAGTGTGAGCATGGAGTTCACGCCTGTAATCCTAGCAATTTGGGAGGTCAAGGGGGTGTGGGTCACTTGAGGTCAGGAGTTCGAGACTGGCCTGGCCAACTTGGTGAGATGCCATCTCTGCTAAAAATGCAATGGTGGCACACACCTGTAGTCTCCACTACTCAGGAGGCTGAGGTGGGGGGATCACTAGAGCACAGGAGGTCAAAGATGCAGTGAGCCAAGATTGTGCCACTGCACTCCAGCCTGGGTGACAGAATGAGACCCTGTCTCAAATAAATAAATAAATAAATAGAAAGAAAGAAGAAATAAATTGATGAATATCTCAGTTGGGTATTTATCTGTATCCTTCATTCTAAGACCAACTGAATCTTTGAGGAAAAAAGAGAAACTTTTTTGTCTCTAATAGTAATTTACCTTTTTTTTTTCAAAAATAAGACAGTAATGAGATTAAAGTATTGATAAAATTAGTATTCAACATTTTGAATTTGTGGCATTTCCCAATATGCTTCTATATTTGATCAGGTTAATTTGTACTTACCTGAAAGAACATATAATGTTATTTTAAACTCAAGCAATCAAGAAAGGTATTATTGAATTATACATTCTGTCTCCCTTAAAATAGGTTGTTGACTGCACATTCTCAGGCTTTACAGGGCTCCTGAAGATATTAATGATTAACTGAGGGAAGTACAGGATGAAACAATCTGGAGCCCTAGTGTAGGGATTCAAAGACCCCTCTGCTCATTTTCATTGAACATGTTGATAAGTTTCAGAAATTTTGATAGGATAGTCTTCCAAACATGTCCCTATTTTTTTCATGAATCTGAGTGAACATAAAGACACTATGCTGTCATCTCCCTGAGGATTTTGCCAAATTCTTGAGAAAAAAAATCATAATCCAGTATTTAAAAATACATGAATGACTGTGGTTAGTAATAATATAGAGCTTCAAACAACTAGAAGGAGGATATTGAATGTTCCTAAAACAAATAAATGAATAACGTTCTAGATGATGGATATCTCTAATTACCCTAACCTGATCACCACATATGATATGTATTGAAATACCACTATGTACCCCATAAATATGTACAATCATAATTTGTCAATTTAAAAAATATATGAATAAAAGGACAATGAGAAAATTCAAAGGAGACAGCGTTGCATCATTCTGTTGCCTTTTTAAGCTAGCTTTGGCTCTCCTGTTCCCTAGGACTATGGCTTGTTTCCAGCATGGAAGACTGAAAGAATTGGAGGTCTTCAACTTAGTAACCGTAAAGACATTGATCATCATTCATAGAATCATTTAGCATGAGATAGATGTGTGTGATGTCAATAGTCAATTGCTCTGTTAGTAAGTTACATGTTTTAAAGTTCAAGTAGGCAACTGTCTTAACAGAATTGGCTTTTCATGGAACATGAAAGTCAGAAAGTAAAGAATTATTGCATTTAACAGTTTTTTGGGTATGGTAAAAGTTTTGCAGGCCAAAATAGGATGTTACATTCCCTGACACTTCTTGAAAAATTTGTTGCTGTAGATTTCATGGGAAAAGTTAAAATATTATTACATTATGCTTCATTGTAGGTTTAAGGAAAATATTTTTCAAAACCTCATACAACATATATGCTATAGTTGATTCCATTATTCATATAGGAACTTCTAATCTACTTATTTAGTCATGCTATTTATGATGACTCTGATATTTTAAATAGTTAAGCTACTTAGTGGTTAAGAGTATGCCTCCTAACTCCTAATTATATTATAAACTCCAAAACTGTTGACTTTGCACTCAAGAGACCCTTAACAAGTATATTTCTAATGGAAAAAACATCCAGTTTTTTCAAAATTATAATACAGGTTTTGACTTGAGAGCATCATGATCAGCACAGCAATATCATCACATACCCTTCCCAACCCAGGAGCCTTAATCTGAGCCTAATTCAGGAATGGTTGATCTATCTAATCCATGCTAGAGCAGGAGAAAATGGTGCATTGTAGGTAAAGCTTGTATGGTTGACAATCAGTAACTTTCTTCTTTGTATCAGTTCAGTGTTCATTTTCCAGTTCTTTTTGCTCACAATTTCCATAGAATGGGACCTGGTTCTCACTTTTGAAGGAGCAAAACTAAGAGAAGAGCCAAGGCTGTTCTGAGGGTTAACCCTAATTGTGGAGAGTAACAATAGCAGCTTGTCCTGCTGAGTCTGCTGCAGGACTCTCAGCCACCCCCTTTGCAAAGGTCTAAAGATAAAGAGAGCTCAAAATCCCATCTCCCTTCCAAATCCTGGGGATTAACACTGCTGTTATTTGCTCTTCATGCCAAGCCAGCCCAGAAGAATGGGCAGGGCCAGTCAGTGGGATAAATTCAGCAAATGGGAACAACTGCCCAACTTTCCTCATTCTCACTGGGTGCAATGATGACAATGGAAGTTTGATTTCCAAACACTGAAGGCTTCCACCTCCATATATGCAACTATAATAATGGTAATACTCAAGTAACTCAGACATGGAGCACAGACCATGAGGGATTTACACCCGTTCACAAAGGAGAGTCAGTATCACAATCAGAATTGAAGTGATTTCAGAAAAATGTTTTTCCTGACTTCAGCCTAAACACAAAACCATGAACTGTTACAAGAGAATTAGCAAAGTATTAAATTATGAAATAATTTCTTTTTAACGCTTGACATGGCATAAGAAGGATGGGCTAATTTATCTTAATGTGGTTTTTATTTTATTTTTAAAATAATGAGATAACTCAATGGAGTGATTAACATTCTAAAACAACAAACGATCATATTACTGCAGGGTCCTGACTTACTGTAAAGTCTCAGAGGTAAAAACGCTTTGAGTCGACAGTGAAACTCCATCCTCTTGTACTTAGGTACGGCTCCACATAAGGTAGAGCATGTCTGGTGCCCTGCTGTTTGGAAATGACCCAAAGGCAGGAGTGGAAGATGAAGTTTCAGCAGGAGAGACTGAGGATCTCAGAGGATTTGCTCTGGGATGCAGAGACGCTTGCCTGTGAGTTACAATTTCCAAAGAAGGCTTCACTAGTAGTTTTGAACAATTGTGACTGGGTCTCTTGCCCTGAGCCGGTAATGGGAGGCTCTGTAGTTATTACAGTGTGTTGACTCTGGATGGCAACCCTGGAAAATTTTAGGAGCAGGGAAACATTACATGGAATCTTGAAAAACATAACTCAGACATGCAAAATACCTTTTCTCTGACATTTCTTTCTCTCTCTCTGTTTCTCTCACTCTGTCTCCATTTCTCTCTCTTTCTCTCTTTGATCTGTTTATTTCCCCCTTAGCAGAAATCATGCATTGCATAAAATAAAATTGACTAGTAAGTGTTTTATCTTTCAAATATGTTTTCTTTACTTATCATATAAGAGGTACTACAACACGAGAAATATTACAAAATGGTGATTTTCTAGCCAGCTGAAATTGAGATTTCTCCAAACGTTATTTTAAAAATTTAAAGCTGGTGGCACCTTCCTATTACAAATTATCATTTAGAAACTTGCTACTTGCTGCTAGGTGGTTTTAAACTTTAATATTGACAACATTAAGATTTGGTGCACCATAGCATTTATAAGGAAAATGCCAGCCTGCAATTGTGAAAAGCTGGAAATAAGCTTGGACTTATGCTCCCATTAGAGATGCTGGTCTCTTGTTGCCTGAAGTGTCAGTGGGGAGGGAGGAAAAGTTCAGTAAAACTTATCATATGGGCCCTCACCTAAGCGAAAGCTCCACTGATGTATAAGATGAGAACCTGGCCTTGGAGTTGAATGAGCTGCTGAAATCTGATCAGCCAAAAGCCAATCTGCAGGAGGCTGTCATCGCCTCCCAGAGTTTGCAAAACTTAAAAGGGAACCACTTTCGGGTTCAGGATTTTCTAGAAAAGACTATTGGCTATTGCTGATCCTGAAGCATTGCAGCAGGTCTCATCTTTTGATTAACTTGTGTTGTTTGTGGTGTTTCATTTGTTTTGTCTTCTCTTGCCCAATCCTTGATTTCTCTGTTCACCTCTGCATTGTATATTCTGTGCACCCAAAGCCTGGATAATTTCATCTGGGAAGATAAGATCTCCTGTAAGTACTTTACTTCTGGCTGGTTTTCCCTATATCACTCATCCTCTTCCCTGCCGCTGCTGTCTTACAAAACCTAGGCTACACCCTTATTTTTGCCAGGGATTCACAGAAATGTTTTGCTTTGAAGTGTGCACCTGCTGGTGATGCATTTGTGAATCATTTTGTAAAATGCATATGTGATTTAGCAATATAAAGATAATACCTTCCTTGTAGAGACCAGTGAGTCAGTATTTCACAGAGGAGCCATGTCTCAAAGGAGAGGACAGTAAATCTCCATCCCATAATGATCACACCCTTCCAACATCATTTCTTCTTTTAGATGGATTTATTTTTAGAGGATTTGTTTTAGTATGTATTATTTGAGATTACAAGAATCAGGTTTGTCTGCACTCAGAAAAGTTGTTCTGAAATTCTGTGAATATTGCTTGCAATGTGACCTTTTAAAATCTAAATTATAAATCATTTTTACAAGTAGGATATTTTCTCTTCCTTTTGTAGTGTACACTTTAACTTTGGAGTAAACTTACGCCAAACCCTTAAAACAACATCACTTTGGGTATTAGAATTTCCAAACGCAAAGAAAGAAAACATTGTTAGAGAGTTCAAAATCAGCTAAGGCTTATTTTCATTGTGTTAAATGGTTAATGCACATGAGATGGCTGTGGAATAAGAGAATGAGTTCTTAGCTTGGAGTTCTTCCATGTTCGGTGTGAGATTTAAACAAGACGATGGTTGTGGACTGCCCAGCACAGGGCCTGGAATATTAGATGCTCAATACTGCTAATTGTGTCTGAGACTGAGTGGTTCAAGGCCCCAGATACTGTGAAGATATAGTTGAGATTATTACCATAAAATAAGTCCAAAACACAACAGCTAGAACAAAAGTGAAAAGTATATTCTATCTAGTTTAATAATTAGTTCCCATCAATATTCTTTCTTTTGATGGTAATATTCCCCCAGCCCACCTAGAAAGCAGAGAAGCTACAATGATACAGACTTTCAAATGTGCATCCTGAAAAGGAAAAAAGAGGAAGAAGAGGATGAAGGGGAGGAGGGAGAGGGGAAGAAAAAGAAGAGAAAGAGGAAGACAGAAGAATAATTAACTGTATTATGCTAAGCACTTGAAGTGGGAAGCATTATAATGTAGTAGTTAAAAGAAAAATTGGGAGTGAGACTGCCTGGGTTCAAATCTTGCCCTAATATGTAAGAGCTGTGTGACCTCAAGCAAGTGAATTAATGCCCCCAAGCCACAACTTTCTCTTTGTTGAAACGGACATGTAATCTTACCTACCTCCAAGGATCGTTGTGAGAATTAAATGTGAGACTAAGTCTAATGCATTTAAATAGTACCTGTCTCTTTGTAAGTAATAAAGATTAGCTATCATTATACATTGCCTCCAGTGCTTATAACAACCCTTTAAAGTAGGAACATTTTTCTCACTTTTCCAAAGATAAGCACATTTCTTAATGGCAAAGCTGAGAAAATTCAAGTGGACTCCAAATTTGAAGAATGAAGTTGGAGTCTTACCTTACACCATATACAAAAATTAAGGGGATTAAAGACCTACACATAAGAACTAAAGCTATAAAAATCCTAGACGAATACATAGGGGAAAGCTTTATAACATTGGATTTGGTAATTATATCCTGAATATGACACTAAAAGTATAGGTAACAAAAGTGAAAGTAGATCTACTACATAAAACTCAAGCACTTCTATGCCTCCAAGGAAATAATTAACAGAGCAGCTGGGCGTGGTGGCTCACGGCTGTAATCCCAGCACTTTGGGATGCCGAGGCAGGTGGATCACTTGAGGTCAGGAGTTTGAGACTAGCCTGGCCAACATGGTGAAACCCCATCTCTACTAAAAATACAAAGATTAGCCAGGCATGGCGGCACACACCTGTAATCCAAGCTACTCGGGAGGCTGAAGAATCGCTTGAACCTGGGAGGCGGAGGTTGCAGTGAGCAGAGATCGCATCACTGCACTCCAGCCTGGTGACAGAGCCAGACTCTGTCAAAAAAAAAAAAAAAGACAGAAAAGAAAAAAAAGAAATAATTAACAGAGCAAAAAGTCAACCTACAGAATGGAAGAAAATATTTTTAAATGATATATTTAATAAGAGCTTAATATCTAAAATATAAATAACATCTAAAACACAACAACAAAATAACCCAACTTATAAATGGGCAAAGGACTTGAATTAAAATCTCTCTGAAGAAGGTATACAAATGGCATGAAAATATGGTCAGCTTCACTAATCATTAGAGAAACACAAATAAAAAGAGCAATGAGCTATCACTTCACACTTATTAGGATGGCCACTAAACAAACAAACAAAAAACAGTTTAAAAAAATCCAGAAAATAATAAGTGATGGCAAGAATGTAAATAAATTGGAACCCTTGTGCATTGTTGGTGGAAATGTAAAATGGTGTAACCACTATAGAAAACAGAATGGAGTTTTTCAAACAGTTAAAAGTAGAATTATGCACTTATAATGAAGCCATCCACGTCTGGGTATATACCCCAAATAATTGAAAGTGGAATCTTAAAGAGATATTTGCATACCTGTGTTCCTCGTGGCATTATTTACGGTAGTCAAGAGATGGAAGCAACCCAAATGTCCATGGACAAATGAATGGATAGATTAAATGTAGTATATAGATTCAACGTAATATTCGCATTAAACTGGGAAAAATCCTGTCACGTACTACAACACAAATGAACCTCGAGAATATTATGCTAAGTGAAATAAACCAGTCGTAAAGCAACAATGCTGATTGATTCCACTTGCACGTGTTATCCAAAGTAGTCAAACTCATAGAAACAGAAAGGATGCTGATTGCCTGCACGTGTTATCCAAAGTAGTCAAACTCATAGAAACAAAGGATGCTGATTGCCTGGGGCTGAGGGGGGTGGAGAAATGGAAAGTTTTTGTTCAATGGGTGGAGAGTTTCAGTTTAGCCAGGTGAGAAACTTTTGGGGATCTGTTCCACAATAATGTGAATATAGTTTACGCTACTGAACTGTACATTTAAAAGTGATTAAGAGTAAATTTTATGTAATGTGTTTTTCAGCACAATTAAAATTAGTAAGTAAATAAATTAAAATTTATATAAATGTAAATATGGAGTATTGAGAAAAAATGTGGTGGATAAAGGTTCGTTGTGGCAATGGATCATTGAAAGCCTACAAAGTAAAATATTTTCAAAATTAATATTCAAAAAATATTTATACTTGAATTCCATCCCACTGGGCATTTATCAAGCAATTCTACGTGCATAACAAAAAGCTCAGCATGTACTGAATATTTAATATTTGTCGAGTGATGAATCTTTAATACATGTATTTTTAAATGATGTTTTCCAATGATAAATTCAAATAAAACTTTCTTCATTAAAAACACCTAGTGTGTTAGCATTTTCCCTAAACCCTGAAGAAGTTGTTAGCTTTTTCAATGATAATTTCTGGAAACAATCTGATCAAAACTCTTTGGGAGGAAGCGATTACATATACAATAAATTAATTCAAGTGGGGGAGAAAATCTTTGCCTTGTAGCACTTGAGAAAATGAAATTGCATGGTGCTCTGAGTAGGGCCCTGAAAAAGGTGTTTTTCTCACCTTGGGGTTAAAGAGACAAAGAAGTAGAAGGAAACATCAAAGATGAGAAGAAAGAGTGAAGAAAAAGACGAAAGGTAGAAGAGATGCATGGATAAAGGAAGTAATATTCAAAGAGGAGGAAAAATGGAAAAATGAATGAACTTAAGAAAAAATAATCTAGGGGTTGGAGATCAAATAGACTTACCCTATTTAAAGGGAAACTCCATTGAACTGAACTAGAAACAGAAAAGTACCACGTTTGGCAGGAGTGAGGTTCTACTACAAGTAACATGTAGAATTATTAGGTAGGGATTAGGATAGTATTTGTTAGGGACCTTCACACATTGACAGATGAAGGAACTTGAACTAGATTTACAGAAGTGATACAGTACAAATACTGGTGGTTAGCAAATATGGCGGACAGAACTAGATGTGATAGAGAGGTTATGTGGAGCAAAGGCCACCTGTGTAAACCCTAGCAAGAACTTCCTCTTTACCTTGAGAGAAGCAGGGACTTGGGACTATGTTTTGTTGAGCTCCAGATAGCACTGTCACTCTTTCTCATATTTCTCTTCAATTCATTGTGTTACCCACTAATGTTCTTCCGTGCACTGTATAGGGTTTAAACAATGTGCCTTGACATAACCTCTTTGTGACTTCTCATTTTTATAAGCCATACTCAAATAATATATTGTCACTCTTCAAAACCATGAATTCCAGGATTGTTTCAATCCCAGGCTAATTCCTGTACCACATTTACCTGTATATTGGGTAATCTATTAGCAGCCTATAATCTCCTTGTGAATTATATTAATGAGCAGTTTATCTGTTTTCTTTGTGCCTTGGTGTCCTCAGCTGTAAAATATCGATACAAATAGTACCCAATATATAGGATTTTTTGAGATGAATGATGGTGTTACTAAGTGCAAAGTGCCTAGAATAGTGTCTGCTATGTAATAAGGGGTATATGTGTTAAACCTTTTAAACTATTATTGTTTTTTATATAAACAAATGAGTAAAACATGAACAAGCTAAAATATCTCATAGCAGACACTTCATGTTGGAGGCATGATAACTTGTAAATATCAGTGAATAGTGGTTAATTTATTATAAACAAAGTTATACATGTTTGACCCTTTTTCTTTCTACCTTGTGTAATGTTTGATTTGGGGTTGATGAAATGGCTAAATTAAACCTAATATGAATTTTGGGGAGTAGCATGGAGTTTAAACATCAGTGGCATGTTATGAACCAAATATTGCCTGGGAGCAGAGATTTTTATTCCTTATTCCCTATTTAATCATCTTGAGTAGTCCCATTATTTTTAAAAACTTAGTAACTTTTTAATGATCATAGAACAACATTACATTCTGTAAACGGCATATGAATTCTGGAGAGAAAGGAAACATTGAACAACTAGTATCCACTGACATACAGAGAATAAATTGAAGGTAACCAGATTCCATTATGTAGTCACGTAGTGTATTTACAAAACCAGAATGTGGTGAAAATGCTACTGTTATTATCAATACTATGTGAAAAACTAAATGAGATATCTTTAACAGAATTATTGCCTTGTCTGATGGGCTGCAAGTCCATGAGAACAGGATCCCAAAGTTTAAAGAGTGTTACTGTAGTTACTGAAAGATGAAAGACCAGATTGTTCTAGTAGCAAAACTGTTATCTTCAGCATTAAGGTTTTCTCCTAGTAGCCATTGCCAAGTGTTAATAGTTCTTTGTATCTCTAAGATATTTTTAAAGGACTCAATAAAGTCAGGGTGTCCAAAATCATAATCGACGCTCACTCTTAATTACTTGAGGAACAAAAATAATTGTTCCCTAAAGGAAAAAATAGTTAAATTAGGGTATAATTTCAAAAATCGGAGCCACAAAGGTGACAAGGTATGTTTTTACTCTATTATAATGTCCTTTCTGTGACACTCCAAGTCCATTTCTACCAACAGGAACAACTTTCTTTTTTCCCAACATATCATGAAACATTTAGCTTCCCGGGGTTATTAATCACACTTTGCACTTAAATGGCCTGAGTTTGAAAATGCAGTGCCTAGAATTCTATAAACAGTCATTCATTCTTTAAAAAAAAACTTCAGGAGGTTGTATGTTCTGTGCTCATCTTATCCCAATTATTCAGTTTCTGGAATTATCTTACGCTTACCATTTTCAGAGGATCCATGTCCATTGATGTTTTCTTTAGGTGTAAAGCTACTGATAGTTTTGATAACATTCAAACTGAAATTGTTGAAAGAACCTAGTCTTTTGCCCTAACTCATAGCCATATTTCACTCTTGCGCATTTTTGCTTAGAGGTCAATTTTTCTAGGAAGCCTTCTCTGATGCTGGGGTTAGCTCTTCCTGCTAGGTGCTCGCACCACCCTCTGTGTGTTGAATGTGATAGTACCCACGTGTATGATATCTTGCTTATGTAATTATATGTTTCCAAAATGACACTGTAGGTAAGATCTAAGGATGTAATTTGCTTTATTCTTATCACCTTTATGAGTACTAGCAAGATGCTCATAGTAGCAAATATATTTTTGTTACTGAATAATGAATGCTATATGGCTCTGAAATTCTGAGTATAATTCAGTCTCGTTCAGGAATTAATTGTGTGACCTACAAAAAATTCGCTAAGCTTTCTAGTTATCAGTATATTTTTTCTAAAAATAACAATGCTAACATTTTGGAAGCAATTTTTATGAACCAAGTGTGAGCAATGAATTAACCCATTCAATCTTATACAAATCCTACAAAGTAGATACTCTTATTATCCCTAATTTAGGGTTGAAAGAATTAAGGCCTGGAAGGATAAAACAACCTGTGTATTGGCAAAGCAAGTAAGTGGTAGGATTGGGAATTTGAATCTAGACATTGAGAGTCAAGAACTCAGGCTCTTAGCCATTACACTATACGGCCTCCCTAGACACTTAACATAATTTTTCAGTTCCATTTCAAAATTAGCAGGGAATGGTGGCTCACGCCTGTAATTCCACGCTTTGGGAGGCTGAGGTGAAAGATGACTTGAGCCCAGGAAGTCGAGGCTGCAGTGAGCTCTGTTTGGACCAATGCACTGCAGCCTGGGTGACAGAGTGAAACCTTGTCTAAGAAAAAAGTAAAAATAAAATAAAATAAAAAAAAAGACTTTTCCACTGATTGAATCAGGCTATAAAACCTAGTTCAAGTTTTTCATTTCTTCTATAGCTATTAGCTCAAAAGCTTGCTGATTTTTAACATTGTTATTTGTAAAATAGTTATAATAATGTTTACCTTGCAGTGTTTATCTGTAATTAAATACACTAGTGCCCATAATGCACCAGCATTTAATAAACAACATAATTATCTCAGGGTTGGAAAAATAAAAATAATTGGTATGCTCATGCAATTTCATTCAAATAAAAGAATGCTTAGTTTTAGAATATATATTTCTGAAGTACCATATAATTGAAAGAACAGGAAATGCTGATTATTTATTTATTTATTTATTTTGAGACAGAGTCCTGGTGTATCGCCCAGGGTGGACTGCAGTGGCGCGATCTTAGCGCACAGCAACCTCCACCTCCTGGGTTCAGGAGATTTTCCTGCCTCAGCCTCCAGAGTAGCTGAGATTACAGGCCCACACCACCAAGCCTGGCTAATTTTTTTTTTTTTTTTGTATTTTTAGTAGAGACGAGGTTTCACCATGTTAGCCAGGCTGGTGTCAAACTCCTGACATCAGGTGATCCCCCTGCCTTGGCCTCCCAAAGTGCTGAGATTACAGATGTGAGCCACCGCGCCCAGCCAGGAAATGCTGATTTTTTTTTTTTTAGCCAGAATTATTAAAATTAAGGATTTGCAGAGGCTTGGTTATTTGGGAAATTCCAAGTTTTCCAGATGCTTTGAGGTAACACTTTATCCCAAGCCAATAGCAGCGTCTTGATTAAAACACAGACACTGCTGGCAGCAAGAAAAAGAAAACAAATCCTGTTTTATTGAATTAGGCAGATCATAATAGCCCCAGTTTTCATATAAGGAACCAGTGGCCCGTGTATCTATCGTCAAACTGGTAGTAAACAGTAGATTCAGGATGGAAAATGGATCTGTCTGAATCAAAGGCTCTGTACTCTTTATTGTTATGTTTTTTGCTGTTTGAAAACATGTCCTTTCATAATATGTACCTTCTTTTACCATGCCCACATGGCTTGACTTAGCTTCTTTTCAGGGGACTCAACTCCAAGGAAGCCCAGTCATTCACTCAGCACGTTACTGATGATGTACACCATGGGTCCTCATCCTCCAGGGCACTGATTGATACCAGTTAGGAACCAGACCACAACAGCAGGAAGTGAGCGGTGGGTGAGCTAGCCAAGCTCTGTCTGTATTTACAGCTGCTCCCCATCACTTGCATTACCAACTGAGCTCTTCCTCCTGTCAGATCAGCGGCAGCGTTAGATTCTGGTAGGAGCGCAAACCGTGTTGTGAACTCTGCATGCCAGGGATCTAGGTTGCACGCTCCTTATGAGAATCTAATGCCTGATGAGCCGTCACTGTCTCCCATCACCCCCAGACGGGATCATCTAGTTGCAGGAAAACAAGCTCAGGGCTCCACTGATTCTACATTATGGTGAGTTGTGGAATTATTTTATTATATATTAATAATACAATGTAATAATAATAGAAATAAAGTGCACAATAAATGTAACACAATTGAATCATCCTGAAACCATCCACTTCACTTTCCCTCTGTGGAAAAATTGTCTTCCATGAAACAGGTCTCTGATGCCAAAAAGTTTAGGGCAGCACTGATGTACATACACAGCAGATAGTTACATGCTGTGTGAACATCAGGCTCTCTGGAATTAAGCATATCAAATTAAGCATATTAAGGAAAATCACATTGTTTCCCTTAATTTCCAAAAATATTTACTAATAATGTTTTAATTTTATACTATTAGAGTTTAGCTATTCTATTATTTTTTTTTTCTAAATTACCAGACCTGAATAAGCTTTGTTTCCAAATGCACTAATCTAATCAAGTCACGAGGCAGAATCTTCTCAAAGAGAGAGGGGGAAAAGAAAACCACTTGTTAAATGGGCATTCCGCCAATCTCAAGGAATGAACACAACATTTTCAGAGTCCTCAGAATATTAAGAACAGTTCATAAGTAAAAGAAAATAGGAAATAAAGACCGGAGGTTGGAAAGCCTGGAGTCAGTTCAGACTGTCTGAATCACTTATGTTATGGTGGTGATTTGAGCTGACAAAATGTTATTGGAGGGATCACTCTCCTCAACACTGTTTGCTTTGGGAAGTCAGGCAGAGATTTATTATGGCTGAAAGCCCTTACAGCTGTCGGATGTAGTGCTGGGTTAAGAGAGTTGAAAATATCAGCTGAAATTAATAGCATGAGTTGTGATTTTGAATATTTGCAACAGTTGCAATGGAAAGGGGAAAAAGTCAGAGACCTCAGTTTTGTTCTACATCTATGATTATACTGGGTTGTAAAAAAAAATGTCTCACTGTATAAGGCAAGGGAAAGGGAAATCTAGTATCCACTGAGTAAAGTTCAGACATCTGAAAGGCTGATATAAAAGACTGGCAGTTAGTGGATGGCATTTAGACGTAAGTAAAGATGTTAGATTCAATACGTAGAATGACATGAGAAAGAAAACCCTGGAAGTGACATCTTTCCAGAGAATGTTCCTCTTGTAAAGTAACAATCACTACCATTCACAGGTATCTATAAAGATACCAAGCTAAATGTATTTGGAAGATAAGATGGGTATATACCTACATGCACAATATATACATAGATTGCACAGAAAGTAATTTTAAACTATTAATCATGTTTAATATTTGTATCTCTACATATTAATTGCTATAATTATGTCTATCTATCTTTGAAAATGTAAGCTCAATCAAATGCTAAGGGAAAAACTTCAAGTTTTGCTTCCATTTTTTAGGTCTGTAGACACAATGCGGAAGTGTACATATCTTTTTTTTGCCTTCATTAAATCATTTTATATATATTTTTTTAATTATACTTTAAGTTCTAGGGTACATATGCACAATGTGCAGGTTTGTTACATATGTATACATGTGCCATGTTAGTGTGCTGCACCCATTATCTCGTCATTTACATTAGGTATCTCTCCTAATGCTATCCCTCCCCCCTTCCCCCACCCCACAATAGGCCCTGGTGTGTGATGTTCCCCTTCCTGTGTCCAAGTGTTCTCATTGTTCAATTCCCACCTATGAGTGAGAACATGCTGTGTTTGGTTTTTTGCCCTTGCAATAGTTTGCTGAGAATGATGGTTTCCAGCTTCATCCATGTCCCTACAAAGGACATGAACTCATCATTTTTTATGGCTGCATAGTATTCCATGGTGTATGTGCTGTATTTTCTTAGTCCAGTCTATCATTGTTGGACATTTGGGTTGGTTCCAAGTCTTTGCTATTGTGAATAGTGCCACAATAAACATGCGTGTGCATGTGTCTTTATAGCAGCATGATTTATAATCCTTTGGGTATATACCCAGTAATGGGGTTGCTGGGTCAAATGGTATTTCTAGTTCTAGATCCCTGAGGAATCGCCACACTGTCTTCCACAATGGTTGAACTAGTTTACACTCCCACCAACAGTGTAAAAGTGTTCCTGTTTCTCCACATCCTCTCCAGCACCTGTTGTTTCCTGACTTTTTAATGATTGCCTTTCTAACTGGTGTGAGATGGTATCTCATTGTGGTTTTGATTTGCACTTCTCTGATGGCCAGTGATGATGAGCATTTTTTCATGTGTCTTTTGGCTGCATAAATGTCTTCTTTTGAGAAGTGTCTGTTCATATCCTTCCCCCACTTGTTGATGGGGTTGTTTGTCTTTTTCTTGTAAATAGAAGTGTACATATCTTAATGATCTTAATGAGTTAAACAGATTTCTGTGATGTAGAACTACTTATAGTTAACATGCATTATGAAACGTTAAGCATAGGAATATTTTATACAGTGGTTTCTAAACTGACCTGGCTATAGAATCCCTTTCTCTGGAATAATCGCATGGGTCAGTTCCCTCTGATCACACTTTAGGAATATTTTTCTCTGAAAAGAATGTATGTGTTGAGAAGTTCTGTCGTAAATTGTCTTAGATAACTATGCTTATCAGGCATGTAACTCAGAATATCGATACCTAAGCATAATAGGGATTCAATAAATTGTTGAATGAATTAATACATGTAATAAACATTATGCCTATGCTCCTGTCATCTTAAGTGGTATCCACCCAGCCTGTTGTCATTTAAAAGACGTATTTGTTCAAATTTAAGCAAAAATGCCCACACATCTTGTAGGCTCTGGTATCTCAGTCTTAACATGTACACACAGGTGATATGACCTAGGTCACTATATTGTTGTTATATCCTGAATGTTAGCTAAGTAGATACTATGAGAATGTACGAAAAATTGGTGTTTCGTGTGTGGGGGGCAGAGGAGGGGTTTGTGGAATATGCCTATTTTGACTGGATCAACTTCTGACTTCATCAAGTTAGTTATATTTGTATCAAAATACTATAGACATAAGTTGATGAAATATTTTCCTCCCTAACTATTATGCATAAGTCTTCCTGACTACCTTCTTTACCCCCATCATTTTATTACCTTTCATGGTTTTGTTTCTGTTCAGAAATTGGTTAATATTGTAATGGCATAAAGTACAGATGAAAAATACACTGAAAGAGGCTGAATCCCTACTGTGAGTAATTATTTGTACATAATACTCTTTTATTTTTTAGACAGGGTCTCACTCTGTCACCCAGGCTGGAGTGCAGTGGTGCCATCACAGCTCACTGAAGTCTCAACCTCCCAGGCTCAGGTGGCCCTCCGGCCTCAGCGCCCCGAATATCTGGGACCACAGGCGCACATCACCACATCTGGCTAATGCTTTCTATTTTTTTGTAGAGATGGGGTCTCACTATATTGCCCAAGCTGGTCTTGAACTGCTGAGCTCAAGTGATTTTCCCACTTCAGTCTCCCAAAGTGCTGGGAATTACAGGTGTAAGCCACCACACCCAGCCAAATAATACTTTTTAATCATGAAAGTCCCGCATGTCACTCTGCCCCATTGCTTCAAATCCCTCGTGGCTTCTGAGTGAACTCAGGAGGAGAGCCCACATTATCTGCTTAGTCTCATCTCCAGTCTCATCTCAACACCTCCCACACCCATTACATTTACCCTTCTCTTGGTTTCTTAAATACCCTATACCAGTTGCCCATGCTGCTACCATGATCAAAATGCCCAGTCACCCCAGACAACCCCCACACTCTGGTCTAGAGCAGGTCTCTTTGTTCTTAGTTATTTCCTCTCAGAAAAGTACACTGCTTATCTTCAGAGCATTTGCCTTAAGTCCTAATTATATATTCCTTAGTGGATGACTTGAACAGTTCCCAGCTAGACTCTAGACTCTAAGCTCCCTGAGAACAGAAGCCGTATCAGTGTAGCTTTCCCTTAAAGTTCCCCTAGAAAGCAGAACACACTCAACTGTGGCAACTATTTATTGCACAAATGAACTGTATGCATTGTTTTCTTTAGCCTGACATGGTTTCTGCTTTTTCTCTGAGTATACTGTTGGAAAGATAACACCAAGTGGTAAGTGGAAAGACAAGCAATGGACTGAAAGATAAAAGTAGGACAAGATTCCCCCTGTGGCTCAGTGTGTGGCCCAGGAACAAGCTCTTGAGTCTAACAAAACTTTATGTAGCATGGTGTTATAGGCTGAATTGTGTGCTCTCAAAATTCATATGTTGAAGTTCTAACCTCCAGTAGCTCATAGTGTGACTGTATTTGGGGAAAATACATTTAAGGTGGTAATTAAGGTAGAATGAGGTCCTTAGTATGGAACAAAATCCAGTATAACTGGTGTCATTATAAGCAGACATCAGGACACACACACATACACACACACACACACACACACACACACACAGAGAGAGAGAGAGAGACAGAGAGAGAGAAGGAAAATGATATGAAGACACAGGGAAAAGATGACAAGCCAAAGGAGAGAGGTCTCAGAAGAAATAACCTCATTTACAACTTGGTCATGGCCTTCCAGCTCCAGAACTGTGAGAAAAAAAATTTCGATCCTTTAAAACACCCAGTATATGAAACTTCGTTGTGGCAGCCCTAGCAAATAAAAACATAGCATTGCCTTTTTTAGCAGGATGCTGCAATTTAAGTTTTTTCTGCCCCTACCTAAGGAAAGCACAGCTCTCTAATCCATGCCCCAGACAGGAATATTTTCTCCACTCCACTCTGTTCTAAAGCAATGGGAATAGATACTTCCATGCAGGATATTTTGTTTACTTCTGAGGCAGAATAATTCGTTCTAAAGAGAGGCGCATCCCCAACTAAGGGCTGTTACCTTAAAGCATGCCATAAGGAAATCTAAGGCATAAAACATCAACTACTTCAAAAATTCCGTAGGATTATTAAGGCAGCTGCAATTCATTAGAATTTAGAATATTTGCTGGGAATCTACTGGGTGGAAAGTACTGTAATAGGTACCGTGTAGAATATAAAGGTAAATATGACATTGTCCCAGCTGCACAGAGTCCCACTTCATTTCAAGTGGGACGAGAAATGTGCATCAGTGTCATCTCAGAACATTTGGGGGCCATTTCCTTCAAGGAGGGCAAACTCATTCTGATTGACATAGATTTTATTCCCATATTGTCCACACAAAATGACTCTGTTTAATATATTGTTAAACATGAGCCTGCATAGAAAGCTTTCTTTTTTTCATCTCAAATAATGTAGACTACTCATATGGTTTGGATCTGTGTCCCCACCCAAATCTCATGTTCAATTGTAATACTCAATGTTGTAGGTGAGGCCTGGTGGGAGGTGATTGGGTCACGGGGGCAGTTTCTAATGGTTAAACACCATCCCTGTAGGTGCTGTTCTCATGCTAGAGACTGAGTTCTCACAAGATCTGGTTGTTTAAAAATTTGTATTACCTCCCCGCTAGGTCTCTTCCTCCAGCTCCCACCATGTAAGATGTGCTTGCTTCCATTTTGCCTTCCGCTATGATTGTAAGTTTCCAGAGGCCTCCTCAGCCATGCTTCCTGTTCAGCCTGTGGAACCATGAGCGAATTACACCTCTTTTCTTTATGAATTACCCAGTCTCAGGTATTTCTTTATGGCAGTGCGAGAACAAACTACTACAATTATCTTATTTTAAATATGGGAGTAAAACATGTACTTAATTTTTATAGAATACTCCTTTTAAAAGTAGAAGAACTTTGGAGAGGAGATTAACTTTAAAAATAATTTTAACACTTAAAATATATCAAAGACTGTTCAAATTTCCTTATAAATATTCTCATTTACTCCTTCCCCCCAGTCTGAAGAGTTTGTTTCTGTTGATTCCTGCCTTGCAGATCATGAAAGAGAAATTTGGGAAGTTTGAGTTGCTTGTCAAAGATTACACAGCTAGCAAGTAGTAGAGACAGACATCAAACCTAACTGATAAGAAGGTCTCTCAGTCACCATGCTGTACTGCTACATTCATTTTTATAACATATAACTGAAGTAAGTCTTTTCCTAAATTTGAGTGTCTTGGAAACCAAGGGACCCTTAAAACAGAGGGTTCTATGTAAATATTCATTTAATATTTGGCACATAGTAAAGGTGGAAACAGAACTATTTCTAGATAAAGCAAAGTAAAATATGCACTTTTAGATAGATTTCCTAATCTAATTACCACTGCAATACTAATATCCATATCACAGGGAAAATTTCCTATCAACACAGCTTCATGTTTAAGTTCCATATCAACACTCTTGGGAAAAACAGCCCTTAAAGCTGGTAGAGTAAAAAAAAGAAAAAAAAAAGGAAGAAAAGGAGAAAAATAAAAAGAAAAATAAAGCTGATAGAGCAGATGCTTTAAGGAAACTCCACACTCTAAATTACAGCAAGGTGAGGTTATTTTTTGTTTGTACTTATGGCTCATGGATAATTGGCCAGCCTTCAATGTCAGTCATATTCAGAACACATTGAAAAACACAACCAAATCCTGTTTCCATTATATAATTTTAGTAAAAAGAAAAGATTGGGACTAATGTACAAGTGACATATACAGTAGTAGTGCAAAGGTGAGTAAAAATAATTTTCAGTTCTAGTGGGACATAGACACCTCTATTAAGATATCAGAAAGATGTTCTCCTTTAACGAGACTCAACTTCCCCTCAAAAATGTATTCCTAATGTTTTTTTTATTCTATAGGTGTTGTCTTACAACTGAAATAATAATAGTCTAATTCATGTCTCTAAATTAATTAGATAGGAAAACTGATTTCCTGTAATATTTGAAAAATTAAATGCTAGGTCTGAATGGAATTTCAAGTTAATGGCTATCAACATTGCAAAAGGTGAAGTGAGAAATTAGTACCAAACACAGCATGTTCTAACTCATAAGTGGAAGTTGAACAATAAGAACACATGGACACAGGGAGGGGAACATCACACACCAGGGCCTGTCGGGGGTGAGGGGCTAGGGGAGGGATAACATTAGGAGAAATACCTAATGTAGATTACGGGTGCAGCAAACCACCATGGCACGTGTATACCTGTGTAACAAAATTGTACCTTCTGCACATATGACCCAGAACTTAAAAGTATAATAAAACAATAATAATAATAATCAAAGAAATTAGTAATGATCTAGCTTAGTAGATCAATTTTGGCAGCAATATGAGAATGATGGTAGTAATATGAGAATGATGGTAGTAATGATCTAGAATAATATAGGTCCTTTTATAAAAATCAGATCATTCCAATTTACTTTGTCTTGTGTTAGTGCTTAAATGAGATAATTCATAGAAAGTGCTTTTCAAAGTGCTGGACACATTAGGTCTCAATCAAAGTGAAGCACTGCTATTTTCTTTTAATGGAAGAAGAATTCTTGTCAAAAATAATTTTAATGCTATTATTCCTGCTGGGATATTGACACTATAATATTATGCTGGGGAATATTACATGTGTTCTCATGGATGTTCATAATCCTGAAAAATTGACATTGTATATGTATTTCCCAGATTGCAAAGACACACTTGGGCTCTGGAGATTCAGTATTTATATTAGACATTATGAGGATGAAGTAAACATTCCAAACAGTTGTCTTATCTTCATGTAATCACTGGGCTCCCTGGAAAACTGAACGTGTTTCCTCTACAGCTAAATACTACATGTTTAATGGGAGAAAATTAAAATTTATTCCAATGTATCATATTTTTAGTACAAAATCTGTCAGTATTAAGTAAAATACAAACACACACACACACACACACACACACACACACACACACACACACAAATTTTACTTTGCAAGGTGGGTGCAGTGGTTCAAGCCTGTAATCCTGATGTTTTGTGAGGGCAAAGCAGGAGGATCACTTGAGGCCAGGAGTTCTAGACCAGCCTGGTCGATATAGAAAAACTCCTTGTCTACAAAACAACAACAACAACAACAACAACAACAAACAGTTTAGCCGGACATGGTGGGGTGTGCCTGTAGTCCCAGCAACTTGCTTCTTGAGTAGCTAAGGCTGGAGGAGAGGATTGCTGGAGTCCAGGAGTTTGAGGCTGCAGTGAACTATTATCGTGCCACTGCCTTCTGGCCTATGCAACAGAACAAGACTCTGTCTCAAATCCAAAACAGAAAACGTTGCAAATATGTTTTTCAATTCATTTGTTTGGAATTTGTTGGGGCCAAAATCTGTTTTGTTTCATATATTTGGGCATGGTTTTCATATGAGAAGTCTTTAGTTACTATTTTAAATGTATTCCCACCATATCTATAAGAAAATGATAAATGATAGTGTATGCAAATGGAAACTAAAACTATAAAAACAATTCTGTATTCCTTTTGAGTATCAAATTTTCTTGCAAAACAAAAACATAGACAAGAGACACAGAAGGAACATAATAGTGTTAAACATGAAGTTTGTCTAAAAACTACAGATGGACGAATGAACTAGGCATTTGGAACATGGAGTGAACCTGAATCTGACTGATAGAAAACCCACATCTTTAAGAGAGTTGTATTGATGAGAGCCTGCATCTTGAACTAAAAGGGGTTGAAATAGTTCAAAATGAAAAGTGGCCCCTGTGACTTCAACTTCCTAGTGACAAGAAGCCGAATGACAAGTCTACCCAGCTGGAAGCACAACCCCTGTCTTATTGAAAATAAATACTTTTCCCTAGGCATTTCTCAGATACTTATTTTAAGCAGAGCTCTAAAGACAGAGGGTGAGGCTAAGAGCTACGGAAAGTAGTGGCTGAAAGAGTCATGTCTATGGACATACAAGGGATTATGGAGCTCGTTCCAATGCATAAAACCAGATTCTAACCAAGGAACATCCTTGCTGCAGTAGAGGAGGACTTGGCAACATCCAGGTATCAGCTCACTTACCAACTGGACTCAGACCCCTAAGTTAGCTGAACAGAGATTATCCGAGAAGTCCTATAGAATTGCAAGCTCCTTTTTTAGAGGGGTTTGTTTTAAGGTACTAAGTTTTGGGGTGGTATATTATATAGCAAAAGCTAACTAAGAGAGTCTCTCACTATATATATAAAATTGTTCAAGTGAACCTCTGAATAAAGTGTATAATTCAACTTAATTAGGCTGTAATTTAGTTTATCTCAGCCTTATGGATACCTAGTTTTGTTGCTATTGTGAATGGAACTGCTTTCATCATTTTTTAAGACAGTTCATTATTTGTGTATAAAAACACAACTAACTTTTGCATGTTAATTTTGTGTTCTGCAATTTCACTGAATTTGTTGACTAGTTCTAACATTTGTTGTCGTTGTTGAGTCTTTAGGCTTTCTACATATATGATCATGTTATCTGCAAACAGAAGTACTTCTTTTTGGATTTGGATGTCTCTTCTTTTTCTTATCTAATTGCTTTGGCTAAGACTATGAAAACATAATTTTTGATAGTAGACTACAAATGATCACCTTAGTCAAAATCTAATTGTTGTGAGAAAGCAAAATCTATAAGTAGTACTTTCTATGACATACTCTAACAAAGTTTTGTTATGTTGAGGATAATGAGGAAAGTAGTGAGATGTGTTTTATTTGGTGTTCCACACATTATTCATACATGGGTCTCTGGATTCTTAAGTCCAATTAGTAGAAGTTAACCATATAGACAATGGCTTTGAAAAACTTACAATTTATTGTTTATATTACAATTCATTGAAGACTGAATATAAACGCATAGACATTTTCTTTGAAATTTAAATAATTAGGCCATGGTTTCCTAAGTATGAAACCAAAATCATGAACAGCCAAAGAAAAAAATAGATGAACTGAACTTAAGTAATACCTTAAATTAAAAACTTGTTTGGCTAGGCGTGGTGGCTCATGCCTGTAATCCCAGCACTTTGGGAGGCTGAGGCGAGGCAGGTGGATCACGAGGTCAGGAGATCGAGACCATCCTGGCTAACACAGTGAAACTCCGTCTCTACTAAAAATACCAAAAATTAGCGAGGCGTGGTGGCATGAGCCTCTAGTCCCAGCTACTTGGGAGGCTGAGGGAGGAGAATTGCTTGAATCCAGAAGGCGGAGGTTGCAGTGAGCCGAGATCGCGCCACTGCACTCCAGCCTGGGTGACAGAGTGAGACTCCATCTGAAACAAAACAAAACAAAACAAAAAAAACTTGTGTGTGTGTGTGTGTGTGTACACATAACCACCTATCAACTCAACAGAGTTGAAGCCACACTGAGAAAATGTAGTCCTCGTATGCTAAACACTTATCTAGCGCCAGAGATGCAGTAATGAATCTGACACATTTGAGGATCTAAATCATATTCTGATGAGTTCAGATGCATTCACGATGACATGATTGTGAACTACTTAGGTAGCACTTTCCATATCATGTTACTGTACACGTTAGATCCATGTTAGGATCTCAGTAAATATTTGGTTGTCTTACAGTATACTGCTTTAGGCAAACTTTGTTTTCCCAAAGACCCTGAGAGATATTCTATGACTAACATGTCTTGATCTCATAGAATTCCTATAATAGTTATCTGCAGTCTCCATTTTCTTCCAAAGATTAATATGGTTTGGGTGGGAATATTTTGATAAAGACACATCTATCACAACCTATAAAAATAACTCGAATTATCTCAAAATATGGTGCCACAGTTACTGTGGGAAGTACTAGCTCCCTAAGAAAGCATGATCTTAAAACAACTTTTAAACAATTTGTTGCTTACTCAATTGCTTTGTGAGGAACAACTTGAGATTTATCATGCTTAATTGGCCCTCAGGGAAACATTTACTATTTTCGACATGGTAGGCACAGGAAACCTCCCCACACACATCTCACTAAGACAAAATGTATCCTTTGAGATTGTAGATTTGGAGTGAACCATGATGGATGTGTTTTATGAAAATAGCCTATGATTTATAGATGGATGGATTTACTGCATGATACTCCAACTTCCTAGATGTGACCTATCAGTCCAGAATGAGGCCACTTCTCAGTTATTAGCCCTGATAATAATCATCTATATGTACTTGGCGCTTTATGGAATGCAACTGTTTCCACGGTAATGTCTGTCACTTCATGTAATATTTGAGTATACTGTAAGGAATATAGATCACCTGAAAACAATTTATGCTTGGTTTTGGAAAATGTTTTGGAAATAGAAACAGCAGTTCCGTCGGCCTAATGTGTACCCAAGGCTTTTTCACATTATCTCATGCGTGGAGTGTCGGTTTCAGAACCAGAGAACTTGATTTCTATCCTGGTTCTGCCGCTTGCAAACTGTGTTACCTTGGGCAACTTACTGAATCTCTCTTGCCCCAATTTCCTCAAATAAAAAATGCAGATATTTGTACCTGCTACATAGGATTTTGGTTAAGACTATAGGAATTAATACATGTGAAGAGTATAGAAGTGCATTTATTCAACACCCATTATATAACCCAATTGTAATATAAACAATAAATTGTATGCTTTGGCCGGGCGCGGTGGCTCACGCCTGTAATCCCAGCACTTTGGGAGGCCGAGGCAGGTGGATCACGAGGTCAGAAGATCGAGACTATCCTGGCTAACACAGTGAAACCCCGTCTCTGCTAAAAAAATATCCAAAAAATTTAGCCGGGCATGGTGGCGGGCGTCTGTAGTCCCAGCGTCTGTAGTCCCAGCTACTCGGGAAGCTGAGGCAGGAGAATGGCCAGAACCCAGGAGACGGAGCTTGCAGTGAGCTGAGATAGCACCACTGCACTCCAGCCTGGTCCACAGAGCGAGACTCCATCTCAAAAATAAAAAATAAAAAAAATTGTATGTTTTTCAAAGCGTTGTCTATATGGTTGACTTTTACTAATTAGACTTAAGAATCCAGAGACCCATGTATGAATAATGTAAGCAAGGTAAGCAATAAATAAATGTTAATTGATTGTTTTTCAGTTAAGAAGTATTCCTCCTTATTTATGTATATTATGTACATAATTTCAGATTATTCCCATGTCATGGTAATTATTATCTCCATTTTACAGGTGAGGAAAATAGATGTATACAACTTACCATAAAAGGTAGCCTTCAGATCTAAATAAAAATATTCTAACTTCTTCTCAAGTAGTGATTGTTTTTCTTCTTATTGAGATCACAGGTATTTTATTCCATTATTGTTGCTGTTATACTACGCCAAAAAAAGAAAAGAAAAAGAAATGACTTAATGAGTATAAGTCTTGAATTGCTTTCTATACTTTTGTTTTCTATTGTGTTTTCCATACTTTCTTGTTTTAATTCTCCCCTTGGGGCAGTTTTCTTTGTGACATATGTCTTCCTTAGTTCTGTTTCCCCAGCACTGAGCGAAATACCTGGTTATATAATGGGTGTTGAATAAATGCACTCATTTTAGGCTTTTGATTCTAAACTAATCACTTTGCCCTTCTTTTTGTGCAAATGATTCTGTGTACCAGTGGTGAGACCCACAAGTAAACCATATATTTAGTTCAATTGATTCCACATGCCATGAGGAGCAAGTTGAACATCCACGAATGGGGGAAAGGATGTTGATGGGAAAATGCTGTCAATAGAGACAGTGGCTGATATTTGTTTCATTTCCATTCAGGCAGTATTTTATTTAGAGACAAAGTGATGCTCAGCTCTTCCTCATTTTCTTCTTAAAGCTCTTTCTTTATCCTTCAGGAACCCCTGCAATACATTTTCAGATCTTTGAATGCAAGTTGAAGCATATGTTCATGCAGTTAAAGTATAATTAATATTTCAATAACTTAATATATGCTCATGAACTCAACTGCATTGAGTCATTTTTAAGAGAGAGCATATTCATATGAAATATTTCTCACCCATAAGTTCTAGTCTATCTTTTTATTTTAAATCATTTTCATGGTTTTTCAAATAGGAAAAAGGCTATGATGGAGATGTGAACTGTTGGTGAATTCAAATAAGAATAAATAAATGTTTAATGAGCCATTCTTAATGCATCTTATGTCATGATGCTCCTTTGAAGGGTTGGTGTGTAATTTTATAGCATTGAGTAAGGTTCTTGGACATTTTATTGTATTTGAAAACTGGGGGGATTAGTAACACTCTTAAGGTGGTTTTACTCCATGTTACAAAACAAAGCTCTTTATTTGTCTTTAAAGGTGAAAAAGGAAAGAAGGGGATCGGAAAGGTATGAACATGTTATCGTGCAGGAGACAGGGTGCAAAGGATCACTTAACATTCCTCTTCTCTGAAATTATCTATTTCCATTCTATAGCATCTTTGTTTGTCATTCCCCCGGTTATGTGGCTACACATAGGCTGGCTTTGTTTCTCCATCCAAAACTCTGATCGTGTTACCTTTATAACTTGGCGTATGGCAACAGAAGGGTCAACAGTGCCACCTTCCTCATGGTTTGTGTGACTTCATTAGTGAAACAGAACTGTGGGAACCAATTTTTTAGGCAACCCTGAAGTCACTTTGGGCAAGAAGGAGACTTTCATATCTATCACGAAGTTTGATCATTTAAACAGCATTATAACTTAGAAGACTTTTGGTGGGCAAAATTAATAGCTTAGTGTTAAGATATTTAGAATATTGAGAAGTACTCAATTTTATAATGTACATTTTATTTCACATGCAAAATATTCAGTATTTCTAATTTAAATAAAAAAATCAGATGATTTGATTTTTAAATAGTGCTCTCACCCTCCTATCCTCATGAGATGATAATATTGAAAAAAATTACAAGGAAATTTCTGTTATCTGTAGATAAAAGTAGACAGATTGTTAGATAAAATGAAGAGCTTTTATAGAAAAATGTTATTGTGAAATATAAACCTAGAAAATGTTTCAACTCTAAGATTCTATACTTTTATGTTCCACAGTTTTGAAGATGGGTTGTCACAAAAAAAAGTCATCCAAGGAAAATTAATCTAACTGAGCTGTTGCATTTCAAAAATCTTTAAAAAAATTTGCAAGACTGCTGATGCTGTTTTTAAACTTTATACTCTGTATGTAAAACACATAATTGCCTTCAAATCTGAGAGTGTAAAAACCACAGTCTGATCCCTGGGAAGTCAGTGCTATCGAAATCCAGAAATCAATCTGTTTTTGTTTATTGCTTGTGTCCAGAAGTGAAGCATTGAATCCTTAATATTTCGATTTTAATATAATGTCATATCATTCATGCAGCAGGCACCGCTCTTCTTATGTGGGAAGAGTTGCAGGAAAAATAGCTCAGTTCTCTGCCAGATGGTGGGAGCCCAGAAATAAGAAATTGGAGCCGAGAGGACAGATGAGGTCAGCTGGGCCACCTCCCCTGCCAGAGCAGAGAGCCCCATCTATCTGGTGTTCAGTGGGCATGGTTACCCTGCCCGTGGGCTCTGTGGCTTTTTAGAATCCCACAGATACAGACACCACTGATTTCGGTTTTGCTTTTCATCACATTGCAAGGCTGCAGCTTGTAACTCCATGATGTTACCTTTATTACTTCTGCCAATCATATTCAACACAGCTTCCCATCCCTCTGGTCTAGTCATGGTCCTCCATGCTATTTGACAAATAAGAGAGTTTTATCAAAGCATGACAAGGAATTTAGAGATCATTGTGATGAAATAGAATTCAATATAAAAGATATTGTGATTTTTTATATTAGTATATAAGAGGTGGAAAATGTTTTAGTCTTGGCAGGCCATACAGTCACAACTACTCAACTCTTCCATGGTGGTGTGGAAGCAACCATATATAAACCATAAACAAATGAGAGTAGCTGCATGCTAAATAAAACTTTAGAGTTGGGACCTTGCTTGTTGCCCAGGCTGATTTTGAACTCCTCACCTCAAGCAATCCTCCAACCTCAGTCTCCCAAAATGCTGGGATAATACGCATGAACCACTATGCCTGGCAGTATGTGACTTTTTAAAAATTTTGAAGCTTTTTGAATCTTCTATTTTTGTTTGGTGTTTTGATATTTCCAAAGGTGTGTTTTAGTATGAGTCCCCTTTCTCCCACACTTGCATTGGAGAATATTTGGTGGTGTTTTCATGCTGTAAAATTGTGTCTTTTCATTCTGGGAAATACTATTGTATAATTTTTTGATGTTCTCACCTCTACTTTCTGTGCCTGGAACTTCTATTAGTCATTTTGTTCTATTAGTCTATTAGAATATCCATTAGTCACATATTTTTCATTCTGGATTGATTGATTTTCTTATTGATTTCTATCTCCTCTGTCTTATTTTCTATTATTATTTTGTTTAGTCCTGCAGAAATTCTAAACACTATTTTCTCATCCTTCTATTCATTGCTAGCCTTTTGTGACATTTTTAATCTCTATGGACTCCTTTTTGTTCTTTGAATGTTCATTTCTGTTTTTGTTTTGTTTTGCAAGACTCTGTTCCTTTCTCATGGATGTAATTTCTTTTTATCTCTCTGAAGATGATATAGTTTCTTAGAAGTTTTCTTCTGTTCTCTCTTTTTCTCTTCTTCCTTTGACTTCTGTTCTGTTTATTTTGGCTCCTGTCTTTCATGCTGAAGTGTTTCTGCTCATTGGAAGTTCTGTGCATGAGTTTGGTGTTTGCCAAATTCTGATGGGTTGGGTCTTTGCAGAGTGCTTCCAACAGCAAAATATCATCGTCTGATATCTTATCTTTTAAGGCAGTCAGACGACCTCTAGGAAATTGTCTAATCTGGTGGATATAACCCTGGCTACCTGCAGCCAGTAGCTAAGCAGAAGGATCGTAAGCAAGTTGTCCTTCCCTTCCTGCCATCATGCTTTCAGTAGACAGGGAGGAGGACATTTCCACCCTGAGCTAGGTCAGTAATTCTCTTTTCCAAGGAATCTGATTAAAACTCTTCAGAGAGAAAATATCTTGCCTTGTACTGGGTAGAGGAGGGGATCTGAGGTCCAATTGCTTGTCCAAGATAGTTCCAATAGTGCCTCATGTTTTAGCTGCATCTTGGTCGTTAGTTCCTACATTTTCAGAGGGTCCGAGGTAGCAAATCACCTTTCTACTTGTTGGTTTCCTTTCTTTTGGCTTCTTGGGCTCTCCTTGGTCCATTTCACATCTCCATTTGTTTTCCATCTCTCTACCTGTTGTCATCTCTTCCAAATTATTGTCTCTATTTTCATTCTCCTTGTGACAATGGATTTATAAATGTTTGTATTCCTTTTGTCATTTTAGTGGCGTTTCCTTTCATGTTTTAAGCTAAAACAAGTATTTCCATATCTGAATAGTTTTCTTCTTATCCTGCCCATGTGTAAATCTTCCAGCATTCAGTTAATTCAAGTCTACAATATGATAAAAAAAAAAAGCTATATGTTTTCCTCAGAATTAGCAAGACTTGCTCTAAGTATATGATCGTGGTGATTTTTTTTTTGCTACAAATATATCATTTCCCCTTAAATTTGCTCCTGTCAGTAATAAATAAATAAATACCACGTCTTATGTTCATATGTTATTTTATGAATTTTTGAATCTGCTTTTCTATGCTGTGTAATATTTGATTTTCACAACGATCCTCAGATATAGGCCAAAACACCCCTTAATAGTTGATTACAAAAGCTCAGTATGGCTAAATGACTAATTTATTTTCAGATGTTTACAGAGCACTCACTCAAGGTCGTAAATGAAACAGCCATGGCCTCTGCCCTGTTTGCCTTACCCAAAGTCCCGTAACTACTCAAACTAAGACCAGAAGAAATTCTGACTTTCTAATGCCTATAGTGCAGTATGGCATGGTGGAAATAGTATCATCTTTAGTATTAAATTAATACCTGGTAAAATCTCTGCTTCATCATGTATCATTTGTATGACTTTGGAAATCTCATTAGTCTCTTGCACTTGTGTTTTTGCATAAAAAAGATGAGAATAATTCCTCAGCTCTTAAGAGTATTCTTATTATTAAATGAGATAATGAAGTAAATGTGCTAAGAATAAAGGCTGGCACTTAGCAGTTGCTCAATATAAAAGAGACTAATTTCTCTTGGAAAAATTGTCAGAATGCAAGATCTGTTAGTCTCTTCAGGAATTACAGTAAAATTCCACAGAGAATCTTTCTTTCTAGTACCTCCCTATTTAACCAAGATCCCAAGGGCTTTTAGATCAATCTAGATCCTGCCTTTTCTTGGGATCATTTAACAGCTAAACCAAGAATAACTCAGTCTAATATTTATTTCCCTTGGGCAGACATAAAAAGTAAAAGGGTATGGGGTGAGGAACACACAGAATGGATGTAAAATGGTAAACTTTTACAGAACATAGACATTGGATTGAGAAGATGCCCTCAAATCCCATCTTAGAGTTGACTTTATGCTTAATATAATCAGACCCCCATGGATTTACCTTCAATGTTTACACTTTCCATAAAACTTCATTTTATAAACCTCTGATGATTGCCCTATCACAGATTCTTGGTTGATTTACATAGCCAGAATTATTTATGTATGTGAATGTACATCAGTACACAGCATTAGCTGTGTATTACACAGTATTTATAGTGGATGGCACTGAATTCTGCTGTTAGGTGCCCTGCAATAGGGATTCCAACTGTAACAACATCCTCACACATGTGAGCTGAGGAGAGCTTTTGAAGTCTGTGTGCCTATGTTTGATATGTATGAACTACTGTTCCATATATAAAAGAGATAATTATATATGAATTTTATATATTAGACTCAAAAATGTCAACTACTCAAGTTTAGAGTTTGGTAGAAATATTTGAACACTAATGGATAATTAATAGCTAAGGCTGAATAAATAATCCCTTTGACACTAAACATCACTTTTAGTGAAAGAAATAAATGTTTATTTAAAGACTCTCATGAGTCACGTAGATATTTTGTTATTTTTACTTATTTTTATTATTCCACCATCACACATATTCTAGGCTATAGGTTATTTTTCCATTTGCCTTTTTAAGGTAATGGGGTCTTGTAATTTATTTTAGCTCAAGACTCTTTACTTGCCAGAAAGTGTAGCTATTTTAGGTTATTCAGGCCTATGTTTGTCAATATATTATGCCAATCTTTGTTAGATAAGGATTTAAGATTTAATGTGCATAGAGTACATTTTTAACATCACACAAATAATCCAAAAAACATCTCAGTGGAGAAGCTTTCATTATAACTTTTTTTCTGGGTGAAAATATCAAAGAGAAGGTTAAATCCATAAATTGCCCTAAACAAGAGAGAGTATTATGAAATAGTCCTGTTCTTTCTAAAGGCTTCTTCCAGATATCTTTCTTTTGTACCTCCCTCTTCCTAAAAATTTGAAGCCCAAGTCAGAAACCAAAGGTGATTTTCTTATTTTATGTCAGAAAGTGTATTACCTATTGTTACCTGATAAATATCAAGAAGAGTGATCTTGCATATACAGTTGACCAATGGCAAAGCTCATAAAAGGACAGTAAAGTCTGGCTTTGTTTGGTCAACAATATCACCAGGAATTTCTCCTTAATGTGCTTAATGAGATCTCCAAAAAAAAAATTACATTTGACACTACTTAAAAAAGTAGGGGTTGTACTCTGAAAAAGTAATTTATTTGTTTCTAAGGGAAAGTAAGAGGCCATTTGATTTATAGAGTTTTGTTAACCCTGTATCTGCTCCATTTTAATTAATTGCCTCCGATGGATTTATCTTTTTTTTTGAAATTTTAACTCTAATGGCAGAATTAGCAGCTTGAATCTGAAATTATTAAGATATATGTTAGATTAATGGAATCTCCAGCTGTTTTAATTTAGCTTGGTTCTTTCTCTTAGGCATAAATTGAAACTATACGATATGACCTAAGATAAGATTATTTATGATGTGAAACTAAGTATTACAGAAAAAGATATTTTTTAAGGTAAAATAAACTTTGGATCATTTAGTAGGCTTTTCAGTTAACAGATGAGGAAGGAAACTGAGGCAGAAGAGTTAAGTGAGTGGTCCAGAGGCACAGATGTATTGAGAAGACATGGGGCTAGATTCAAAGACCCAGAAATCCCAGTTTAACACCCTGGCAAACATAATTTATGTGGATTATAGTTATATCTTAACATGTAGAAAGAAACCTTGCTAAAATATTTTTATAAACACCACTGACCTTAGAGGCCAGTCCCTTACAGGTATTGGCAACACTGTGAAATAGAGAAAATATACCTTTTGCTGCTTATCTTCAAAGCAATGTGTTCTCTTAAGACCTCCAGGACCACTAAGATGAACTCAAGCAATTGTAACAGCAATAACATGAATAGCTAAAGTAACCACAACTAAATAATTCCCTTTATGATTCTAAAGGTGTGATACTTTTCTGACATAGTCACTGTTGTAATATGAAGATCTTGAATATTTAAAACCATTCAGTTTCTGAAATCATATATTTGGATATAAATTTATATTTAGACATTATTTTGAATTGTTATAATTGACTTTTACAAAAAATGCTGTGTTAGGCCATTCTTGCATTGCTGTAAAGAAACATCTGAGGCTGGGTAATTGACAAAGAAAAGAGGTTTATTTGGCTCATGGTTCTGCAGGCTATGCAAGCATGACACCGGCATCTGCTCGGCTTCTTGCGGGGCCTCTGGTAGCTTTTACTCATGGCAGAATGTGAAGAGGGAGCAGGTATTTCACAAGGCAGGGAAGGAGCAAGAGAGAGAGTGGGTGGGGGCAGGTGGCACACTTTACAACAACCAGATCTCAGGAGAACTCACTTATTATGGACAAGACAGCACCTAGCCATGAGGGATCTGCCCCCAGGATCCAAACACCTCCCACCAGGTCCCACCCCTAACACTGGGGATTACAATTCAACATGAGATTTGGGCAGGGAAAAATATCCAAACTGTATAAAATGCTATGACGCAGATGATATCACCATGTTTTTCCCCCTCTGTTATAATATGAAGAACCCTCAATTCAAAACAGCTTAAATGTCTTTCCCCCAAATCATGGAGCTTGCAAATGGCCGTGCTGGAACTTGAATCTAGATGTTCTGATAAATTATCGATAATTATGTTTTGTAAATGTTAAATAAAAGTTGGAGATGAGACCAGGTGCGGTGGCTCATGCATATAATCCCACCACTTTGGGTGGCTGAGGCAGATGGATCACGAGGTCAAGAGATCGAGACCATCCTGGCCAACATCATGAAATCCCCCCTCTACTGAAAAATACAAAAATTAGCTGGACAGCTACTCAGGAGGCTGAGGCAGGAGAATCGCTTGAACCCGGGAGGCAGAGGTTGCAGTGAGCAGAGATCGTGCCGTTGCACTCCAGCCTGGTGACAGAGCGAGACTCCGTCTAAAAAAAAAAAAAGTTGGAGATGAAGTAAAATTGATATTGAACTAGGCTTAGGCTTCACTGTACTCCAAATGTCAATCCACATTCCTGAGCAAAAGCCTTGAGCCTGATCAAAATACTTCACAAAACTAACATAATAAAAGTAAAATAAAGAGCAGAGAATTTGGGAAGGAAATTATGAATTTCTGTTCCCTTTGGTAATTAAATATAACAGCTAGAAATTAAACTCTATTTCTCCTTTTTATTAAAATATAAGATCTAACACTCCATGCTCTCCACTTGATAATAGCAATTTTGAAATTTCCAAATTAACACTATGAATCTACTTACAAAATGAGAAACAAAATTAAATAATATTATTGCCATAATTCCTTAGCAAAAGACTGTATTTTCCATGACTTTCTTTACATGTGTCCTAGGCTTCTATTTATTAAACACTCTTCATTTATCACACATCACTGTTCATGATGATACAGAGTATGAGGGTGGTATAAATATCCTTATTTTTAAAAAATAATTGAGGTTTAAGAGATTAGGTTATCTGTCCATTATCAAAGACTGTGAGAGGGAAAGCCAAGACTAGAAACTCCTGAATTTACTTTAAGTGGTAATTTCATTGTTTTGTTTTTGTAATTATTTACTAATGATTTTATTTTAATAAAATTTGTTTCAACAATGGTTTCATTAATTGCAAAGTGATTACAAAAGATTTTATTTTTATTTGCTTAAAAAATGAACAAAATAATACAAAGTAAAGAGTGAATGAATGTCACTTTCATATGACATTTGGCTCTTCAGTCTCACCCAGGAAATGACCATTGTTGGTTCTTTGTTTGTATCTACCTAGAATTGTAAGTGAAGACCCTACAACTCTCCTCCTCAGTTACATTTCTAAGATAACCACTTTCAACTCTTCTGTCTTGTTTTTAGTTCTTTCTGTAGTTGCTTTCATGACTAGGCTACAATATATCTCTTTTTTCTGTAATAAACTTTTTAAAAAGTGTTGATTGATTTCTCTTCTTGAAAGATAAGACACTTTGGGAGGCCGAGGCGGGCGGATCACAAGGTCAGGAGTTCGAGAGCAGCCTGGCCAATATGGTGAAACCCCATGTCTACTAAAAATACAAAAATTAGCCGGGCATGGTGGCATGCGCCTGTAGTCCCAGCTACTCAGGAGGCTGAGGCAGAAGAATCGCTTGAACCCCAGAGGCAGAGGTTGCAGTGAGCCAAGATTGTGCCACTGCACTCCAGCTTGGGTGACAGAGTGAGACTCCGTCTCAAAAAAAAAGAAAGATAGAAAGAGAAGACAATAACTTATTCACATGGGATATTTCTTTTTCTAGGTTCTAATTTCTGTCACATTTTAAAATGTGAAAAAAAAAAGTACAAAAAATCTTTGGCTAGTTTTATAATTGCAAATAATATACCTAATATATCCCTTTTTTCTGTAATTTTCCTCCCAATCCGCCTCCCAACTTCTGTTTCCTACGCTAACACTCAGGCTTTGTGTTATGTACATTCCATGCTGCCGCCCTAATTAAGCTTTTCGTGCTTTGTGTATATTGACTCCAAAAGTTGAAGACTAATGCTCAGGTCTTGATACGTCATATATTGTAAAATCAAGATGTGCATCTGGCACCACAGAAGTGATATAATGTTATACTATTAAAACATTGCTGCTCAAGCATAAGTTTACAAAGTTTCCTTAGAGCTTTGAAGACATTTCCCTATAGATTCAACCCTATATTGAGGGCTGTACATAGTGCTGTGGATGAGAAGTCTGATGCCAATCTGATTTGCTCTTTGTAGGCAAAGATTCATTCCCTTTGAAAGCTTTTAGTGATCTTCCCCAGTCATCTCTTTTCTTTAATATTTGACCCTCTTCAGTTTCCTTTAGCTTATTCACCTCTAGGTGCACTGAAGTTCTTTCTGGCTAAATAACTGTATCTGTACATTTAAGTTTATAGGGCGAGTATAGAAAATTGATGGGGGTTGTTTAACGCATACAGTGGAGAAAGCATTATGATAAGGTCTGAGGACAGATATCCAAAATTGGGAATCACGGGACACTGCTGTCTATTTATTTGATAAATGTTTTAATATGAAATTACACTGGTCAAAGCTGTAGCATTATGAAATAAAAATCCAAAGCAATATTATAAAATGACTTTTTCTTTAAGTAAAATAAATAATTTCTGCTTATTTCTGTTAATATGAGTCTCAGAATTTTTCCTGGAGGCTCCTATGCTTCTGTAATATGTGATATTATGTCAGAACGGGAATAAATGTTCTATTTAACGATCGTAAATAACCTATAATTCATAAATTTAAGTTTACTTTTGAAGAAAAAAAGCTTGAGAAACACTTTTTTCTGAATAGTCTGATAATTTATGTAGAAGTGAATTTTCAACCATTTGTTATTATTCTGTGTTTTGAAAAATATGAATAAACAGAACACATTATTTTGTATCTGAAATTTTTAGTTTCATGGTAAAGCCATGCTGATGATGGATATTATTTCAAGCTGATAAGGAAATCTTACTACACAGCAAGTGCAAGAAAAACTTAACCAGTTCCTTGTGGATCTGCTTGTCTGTGATATTCTCTCTCTCTCTCTTTTTTTTTTTTTTATGATGTGGAGTCTCGCTCTGTTGCCCAGGCTGGAGCGCAGTGGCGTGATCGCAGGTCACTGCAACCTCTGTCTCCCAGGTTCAAGCGATTTTCCTGCCTCTTCTGTGATATTCTAACATCACAGCACCTGCTTTAAGGGACCATCAGTGACTAGCAGGGCACACAGCTGGGAGTGTGGTCCATTGAGATTTAGATGCTGAAATCCCAAGCCAAACAGATTGCACGTCCTGTTACTTTTAAACACTTCTGGTTAATAACATGCTCTGTATTACCAATATGAGTACATTTGGTTCCTATTTTAGGTTTTGATTTTCGCAGCCAAAATGTAAGTGAAGCTATGAAGAATTTTGAATTTGAACTATATGAAAAAATTATTAGATAGCTCTAACATCTCTTAAATTATTACTCAGCATTTGTAATGGGTTTAAACTATAGCCTATATTCTTAAATACAGCTATAAAACTGTCCTCAATCTGAACATTCTCTCTCTCTCTCAATCTATATATACATATTTTTTCTCATATATATGATATATATATGATATAGATATATGAGAAAAAAGTAAGGAAAATTAGGGGATTTGTAAAAATATTTTAAAGTATGTAAACTAACTAAATGATATACTTTATGTAACTTGTTAAATACAGTATTATAGTATTAATCTGTGGATAAAGAAAATAACTACCTATGCACTATATATATATATGTATACATACACACACTTATATATTTATACACAGACACATACACATATACACATACAAATACACAGATACACACTACACTGAGTGAACATATAGAAAGAATATATTACATAAATACTGGGAAATCTATCAAAGTATTAACAGTTAATATCTTTCATTACTAGAATTGAGTAATTTTTAATTATTTTAATTAAAGGCTTTCTGTATATTGTGTTTTTAGAATATGTTACTCTTGTTTTTGTTGTTTTTTTTCGGGGGGAGCGGACGGAGTCTCGCTCTTTCATCAGGCTGGAGTGCAGTGGTGTGATCTCGGCTCACTGCAACCTCCGACTCCCCAGTTCAAGTGATTCTCCTGCCTCAGCCTCCTGAGTAGCTGAGACTACAGGCCTTGCCACCAGGCCTGGCTAATTTTGGTATTTTCGGTAGAGATGGGGTTTCATCATTTTGGCCAGGATGTTCTTGATCTCCTGACCTCATGATCCACCCGCCTCGGCCTCCCAAAGTGCTGGGATTACAGGCATGAGCCACTGCACCCAGCAGAATATGTTACTTTTTAAAATAGGCTATGTACACACATGTGCACATGTATACACACACACACACGCACACACACACTGCACACAAGTATAGCTTCTTTGTTCAAATAACAACTTTTTCAACATTTTGAAATATCAAGCTGGGCACGGTGGCTCATCCCTGTAATCCTAGCAGTTTGGGAGGCTGAGGCAAGCAGATCACTTGGGGTCAGGAGTTCGAGACCAGCCTGACCAACATGGTGAAACCCCATCTCTACTAAAAATACACAATTAGCTGGGTGTGGTGGCAGGCATCTGTAACCCCAGCTACTTGGTCGAGGTGAGACAGGAGAATGACTTGAACCCAGAGGGTGGAGGTTGCAGTGAGCTGAGATCGCGCCATTGCACTCCAGCCTGGGCAACAAGAGCAAAATTCCATCTCAAAAAAGAAAAAAAGAAGAAAGGAAGGAAGGAAGGAAGGTCAAATACCCCCTTTCACAGATCAGTCTGATGGTTTGCATAAACAGATGAAAACCATGTGTAATTAATTTTCAGAATTTTTTTAAAAAAGAACAAAGAGCTTTCAGGAATTTTTGGAAGTTTGATTTTATCCCCCAAGCAACATTTGGCTACCTAATTATGATGTGTTTTAAGGATAGTATGTGGTTCAGATGAAGACCTGTTTTTGTTGTTGTTATTGTTTTTTTTTAATTATTTATTTATTTATTTATTGTTATACTTTAAGTTTTAGGGTACATGTGCACAATGTGCAGGTTAGTTACATATGTATACATGTGCCATGCTGGTGCGCTGCACCCACTAACTCGTCATCTAGCATTAGGTATATCTCCCAATGCTATCCCTCCCCCCTCCCCCCACCCCACAACAGTTCCCAGAGTGTGATGTTCCCCTTCCTGTGTCCATGTGTTCTCATTGTTCAATTCCCACCTATGAGTGAGAATATGTTTTGTTTTTGTCTTTTTTTTTTATAGGCAGGTTTGAAATGCTTGAACAGTATTATGCTCTGAAACTCTTACACAATTTTCTCTAAACATTTGAATATGATCACTAATCACATTTAGTTAGCTCACAATATAATGACAGTTAAAAATATGGAAGTGAGCACCAATGAAAATTGAAATATACTACTGTTCTTAAATTAGTAATTGATTCTAGTTGCTATTAGCTATTGTTTAAGTTATTTAGTTTTAGGAAGCTCTGAAATATCTGTTGTGTGCAGCATTTACTGATCATGATAGTTTAACTTTGTCCATTCATGAGTTAAGGTGCCGAGTTATGCCAGTGTCCTGAAGCACTCAAAGGTAAAGCCTCACATAAGAAGTCCGTCATTACGGCTGGCAGATATTCATCTCTCTGCTGTTTGGCTTGGCTTCTTCTATTTGAAATTGAATTAAGTCTCCTGAAAATTCATATATGGAGTGAGACTTTTACAAAAATAGCAAGTTTGTCTTTATGTTTTTAATTTGTTTTAGCAAAAATGAAAAATACATTATGCTTTATGACAAATTATTTCTGATAATGAAAACAAAAAATGTTTGGAAATATTTTTCTTTAAATAAATTTTAAACATATGCTTCTGATCAAAACAATATTTAAATAAAATTAAACATTGGCATAAGGTCACTCTAGATGTTTAAAGTTGAGATGGCAATTTTAGAAGCTGATTTCCTTACCAAACTTCATTATTTTTTATGTCTATATTAGCCTTCTTATCCCAGCGTTGAACCAGTTTAGTTTAAATCCTGCCTATAATATAATTCTTGCCACCTGTAACTGTCTTTCTGTTGTATGCCAATTTTACTTCTATTTTTATTGAAATTATTGTTTGTCCTTAATAATTATCTTTATAGTTTCTAGGAATTACTCTTTTGATATGTAGATTTTAAAATACAAAACATGTAACATTTAATTGCAGACATTATGGTAAAAATCATATTAAAATTCATTCATGAAAAATATGTCTTCTTTACTGAAATATCTTTGTCAGGGTTTTTTTTTTTTTTTTTCCGAGTACAACCTTTGACAGGTAAATCAAAGATGAGAAACAAGATGCCATTCTTCATTACTTGGGATTTACATCTTTACTATATTTAAGATTTATATTTTATCTGTTTAAATAGCATGATTTATATTAGAATTATATATATACACACACAGATATGTATCTATTTATATTTCTTTCTCTATATATAACCAATACCTATTTATTTAAAATATCTAACAGTATATAGAAAATGAAACAAAGAACACCATCAAATAAAAGAAAATCAAAATACACCAGAACAACGTTAAAAAATAAGAAACACAACATGGTGAAAACCCGTCTCTACAAAAAATGCAAATAATTAGCTGTGAGTGGTGGTGCACACCTGTGGTCACAGCTACTCGGGAGGCTGAGGTAGGAGGATGGCTTGAGCCCAGGGAAGTTGAGAATGCAATGAGCCATGATCATGCCACTGTACTTTGGCTTGGACAAGACAGTGAGACCCTGTATCAAAAAAAAAAAAAAAAAGAAGGAAAAAGAATAAAGAAACATATCTGCTAAGATATAAAATGCAAATATAGGATTTGAGAAATATGTGTTATCTGATACTGAATCAATTATCCATAGATGTATAACATCAGCTTTTAACAATATAGCCACTGGGGCTAGACACGGTGGCTCATGACTATAATCCCAGCACTTTGGGAGGCTGAGGTGGGTGGATCACTGGAGGTCAGGAGTTTGAGACCAGCCTGGCCAACATGGTGAAACCCCGTTTCTACTTAAAAAACAAAAACAAAAACAAAAACAAAAACAAAAAAAATTTAGCCAGACGTGGTGGCACACACCTATAAATCCCAGATACTCAGGAGGCTGAGGCAGGAGAATTGCTTGAAACTTGGAGGTGGAGGTTGCAGTGAGCCGAGATCACGCCATTTACACTCTAGCATGGGGCACAGAGCAAGACTCTGTCTCAAAGAAAACAAACAAACATATAGATAGATAGATAGATAGATAGATAGATAGATAGATAGATAGCCATTTGGTATCCGTCACATGTCAGACACTATGTTAAGTACATTTCCACTCCCTAATTACTCCCCTTAGAGCAACCCAGCTACCATTATATTTAGGTGTTGATTTAGGTGTAGTCTTTTTAACTCCCATATAAAGCTAGTACAGCTAGTTGCTCTTGCCAGTAAACACAGCTGCCTATTAGAAAACATGAGAAATCATTTATCTAAGTAAAATATCACAATTGGTTGCAGATTACTGGAAAATGTAAAATATTAGTAAGGAGATCAGAAAGGCTTTAAAATTTCCTTCACTTCCTGTCTTGGTATGCTTGTTATTTTCTTTAGAAATCATAAACTTGTACCATTAAAATACCTGAAATCCAGGTAATATTACATATAGAAGGATGTCTGACAACATTTACAGAAAGTTAATGCCCCATTGAAGAAATGATGAATATATTATCTAAATATTATCTAAAAATATTATCTAAAATATTATCTAAATATTATCTAAAATGACATAGAAGACTAGAAACCCCATTTGAGTTGTGAATATTCAGGAACCATAGATGCCAGCCAAATGATGACCATGATGAAGCTCCATAAGTTTTTGGTTGATTTGCATGTGTCACTATGGAAGCTGGAACAGTGGCCTCAGGCTTTCTATCTTTGAAAGGATAAGAGAAAAAATTATAACAGGTGTTTGATTATTTGATGAGAAAATGAATAAAAGGGGCAAGAATAATGTTAAAATCTATATCTTTAATCATTTGAGTTTATATGTATAAATACAACCCTTATCTACTATAATCGATCTTGTAAGCATCATTGCAAACACAATTATTTTTTTTAATTTATTTTTTGAGATGGAGTCTCAATCTGTTGCCCAGGCTGCAGTGCAGTGGCTCAATCTTGGCTCACTGTAACCTCTGCCTCCCGGGTTCAAGCGAGCCTCAGCCTCCTGAGTACCTGGCACTACAGGTGGTTTTCATCATATTGGTCAGGCTGGTCTTGAACTTCTGACCTCGTGATCCGCCCGTCCCGGCCTCCCAAAGTGCTGGGATTAAGGTGTGAGTCACTGCACCCAGCCATAAACACAATTATGAATCCCTACTAAGCATGTGAACATCTGCCATGCATATGTGTATATATAATATATACAATATAAAGTGTATCTATTATATATAATATATAGTGTATATTATGTGATTATAGTTTATAATATAAAGTGTATAGTATATCTAATTAATATATACTATATATTATATATCTAATATATAATATATTATGTATATCTAATATATCTAATATATTATGTATTATATATATCTAATATATCTAATACATATTTTGTATATATGGAGAGAGAGAGAATGAGAACATTTGTGTTTTAAAGGGGGGTACGTGGAATACTCCTATAGAGCTGAGAGAGAAACTTCAATAGGTGGTTCTGAGAAACAGATTGCAATCAATCATTTAGAAAGTTTTATTGTTTGCCCAGGAACATTGCAGAGCGGGATGAATTCTTTGGAGAAAGTATAAAATGCAGTTACAGGTAATGAAAAAAAAAAAACTTCCCTGTAAAAGTTTATCTCAACAATTATTTACAGTTAACATTCCAAAGACAAATGTTTGCATTTTATAACAGGTTCAGAAAAGCACCCAAGAATGTAAAATAGTGTCAGCTTCTAAGACACAGTAGACAAGGAGGCCACAGTTTTATAAATCGTAGAGAGGTTGAAGCATTTTATACTATCAGAATATGTCTGTGTGTCTGTCTGTGCGTACAGGCTTATTTTCTCGGAAAGGATTTCCATGAGAAAGAACTTGTGGGGGAGAAAATCTAACTAGTTACATGCATGTTGGGAGACTGTTTTCAAGCAGATCTGAGAGGAGAGGGTTAACAGGTGAAACAATACCCAGCGCTCTATATCCAGGATGCCGTTACAGTAAATGAGGTAATACTGGTCTGCCGAGACTAGGTAAAGGGGTGGCTTAGAAAGGATGATCTCAAGCTGCAGTCAAATCTAAATTAATTAACTCCAGCTACTCTGAAGTTCTATTGTGAGAAAGTGGTGACTGAAGCCAGGTCTCAGACTGTACTGTGTCGTGATGAGAGAAGAATGAAATAATTAATACATATCTCACTGTGACACAGAATGACCAAGCTGCAATATTAGATAACTCTGGTAAAATGTGATTTATAATTAGCTATAATTGCTTAAAATCTTCTCTGATTAACAAACACAATTGGAAATAAATTTATAAACATTAGGATAGTTGCAGAATTTTCTTAAAATGGATAAGAAATGTGTGAAATCATCAGGTATAGTGTTCATTATTAGATACATTTTACAAAGCCTTGTATTAAAAATTACCTTTTAGCTTTTTTCAAAAAATTTAAGGGATAAATGGACTATCTGTTATATCTGTGATGAAGGTGACAATAAACAGATTATCAGAGTGTTAACACTTTATACACTTTAGATGAGATAGAAAAATAGGACATTTAAGAGCAACCTGTTGCACCATCAAACATACTTTCTACTTTGGGTGTGGCTTTGCAGAGCTGTGAATATCTGCTGCCAGTTACTAAAATACAGAGTTTATATAGAAATGAATAATTAAAATTTTATCTAGGGGAGGAAACAAATTGCACATTGAATCAACAAAATTATGAATTAGTTGTCTGTTGAGTCCCTAATGCATGACTTGGTCCTGTAATTCAGATTTCCTCACCACTGGTGTTAATAAAATTGTAAACTCAATGATTTAAATTTTATTGCTGCAAGCTGTAAATAAGTAGTTCTAAAATAAGCCATATGAATATATTAGATAGGAAGAAGTCTCTCCAACCCTTAATTGATATGGGAAGTCTCTTTGTTTTCTCCAAACCCCAGTTGGCCTTCTCCTCACATGGGTGTTATCATAGCATAATAACATATTTTCGTGTAGAAACCCCTGAATTTACCTTCAGCCACTTATTAGTCTCTAATAGGTGAGATTTAAGCCCTTCATGTGAAATTTTATTCATTCAAATTATCCTGAAGAAAATAAGGTGTCAAGCTGACAAGACTAGCCCCAAACAAATCCTTATAATCAGAAGAGATTGATAATTTTGATTAAATCATGATGTCCAATGGTGAAATTTTGTTCTTGTTCAGCCTTTTATGGCTTCATAAATGATGGAAAATTCGAGGGGAGAGTTATAAAGAACTGGTTTTCCTAAAACCTCTATAAATTGGGCAACACGTTTGGTAACTATAGTGTAAATTACATTACAAATGGATACAAACACCCTCTTGCCACCATTGCACAGTATACATAGAGGGGTGCCCAGTCTCAGAACACAGGAGTGTGAGTGCAAACGCCCAGGCAGAAATGTTGCAATGCCATTGTCAGGAGGTAACTCTTGTAACTTTGTGGGCACAGGACATCAGGCAAGGATTGCATTAATGTGATTATGGTTGCTAATGGCCACAGTGGAATTCAGGAAGATGCTTCAAGGGGTTCTGTGGGCCACTGAGGTCTCACTATGCAAACTCACTAAAGAAGGTTTTGGCAGAAGGCAGTTGGTCAACCTACGTATATATATGTGTGTGTATGTATATATTTACACACACATGCATACACACATGCATATATACATACATATACATACACATACATATATACACACATAAATGTATAGTATATATAGAAAAATACATATATACGTATATATATAAATATATATACGTATATATAAAATGCTTTCTGACCCACCCCATCCAGTAAATATCCATTCTCTTTCCTTTTCATTCTCAGACTGCCTTAGACAGTTTGCCTCAGTAAATATTGGTTGACTTAAATGTGTACTCAACACTAAATGTCCAAAGAACCTTCTCTTCATGTTTTAGAGCTTGATTTGCATGCTCATTAGAATGGGAAGATTTTATATTGTTTATTATAACTTAAAATGTATGCCCAGATGTTAGAAAAATAGATTGTGCCATTTTTAAAAAGAAAGTGAAATAACACATAAACAAAATAGGCAGTTGTGTCATCAAATGAGACTAGCATTTGTGTCGTTGTCCTGAAACATGATACTGTGTCACAGACATCCAGGGCTGGTCAGTAGCTGAGCTCCCACTTGCTTCTGAAGCTCTCTGAGGAGTCGTGCTGCCATTAGATACTGGAGTCTGAAGCCAGCTTAACAGAAAAGACGAGGTGGTGACCGGGGTGAGAGTTATCTTCTAAATTGGTGTAACTGAAACTCTCTCCTATTCCCAGAGTGTGCCTGCTGTCTCTCTTAATAGACTAAACATATGTGTCTTTTCAATCACTTAGGAAAAGATGTTATGAAATAACTATGGTCATAAATGGGCCATGGATGGGTTTAACATAATATCATGATCCATTCGTGATTTCTAATTGACTGTCAAATGCATCACAGTTAGCTAAGATATTTATTTTTAGTGGTACATTATCCAATAAAGGTCATAAAAGAGAACATGGATATTTTCAGCTCAATTCTACAAAAATAACATAATGGTTATTGATTTCATTTTCCAAGGAATGATAACATGTATTTATCTCCCTAATTTAAAGGTGTTGCTTGTGTTACATTCTTATTATCTAAGTGAACAGAAAATGCTGTTTTTCAATAGAGTTGCATGACATTTTCACTTTAAAGTTATGTTGTATATTTTTTCTATACAGTGGCATTATTTCTATTAGACTGAAAATTATTTTCTATGATAAGAGTAATAATAACAAATGACTTTGGGTGTGGCAAGGATGAATATCTGCAGACTGTCAGTACCACTCAGCAGGTGAGATACTTTCAGATGAAACTCATCAATGTAATTTTTGATGGACACATTTGTTGTCTAGCTGATTAGATTGGTTGTTTTAATTTAGTGGTCTGCTTGGGCTAATACACAGTTATATACCACATAAACACCTTTTAATCAACAACGGACAGTATATATGACCGTGGTCTCATAAGATTATAATGGGGCTGAAGAATTCCCATTGCCTAATGATTTATGTGATGATCGCCTGCAGTATTTAGTACAGTAACATGCTGAACAGGTTTGTAGCCTAGGAGCAATAGGCCGTATCATGTAGCATAGGTGTGTAGTAGGCAATAGCACCTAGTTTTTTTTTTGTTTTGGTTTGGTTTTGTTTGGTTTGGTTTTTTTTTGAGGAGTCTCGCTCTGTTGCCCAGGCTGGAGTGCGGTGGCGCAATCTTGGCTCACTGCAAGCTTCGCCTCCTGGGTTCACGCCATTCTCCTGCCTCAGCCTCCCGAGTAGCTGGGACTACAGGCGCCCGCTACCACGCCCGGCTAATTTTTTGTATTTTTAGTAGAGACGGGGTTTCACTGTGTTAGCCGGGATGGTCTTGATCTCCTGACCTCGTGATCTGCCCGCCTCGGCCTCCCAAAGTGCTGGGCTTACAGGCGTGAGCCACCGCGCCCGGCCAGTACCTAGGTTTGTTTAAGCACTGTACACCCTATGATGGTCACATGTGAGGAAATTGCCTAACAATGGGTTTCTCAGAATATATCGCTGTTATTAAGTGATGCATGACTTTACTTCATCCCATAGCTCTTTATAAATAAGTTTTACTTATGGCATTTGAGTAAGAGTTTTGTCTGATAATGTTCTGTGTCTTAATAATTGTAAAATATATTGTTACACATATTTAATAACATCCTCTAATAGTTGAAAGTTCAAACACATAACAACAATGCTAAAATCGTCAAACAGAGGCGGTGTTCTTTGCTATTTTGGAGTTCCATACCCTTTGAGAGTGTCATGAAAAGCCATGGACGTGCCCCACAAGATATGGGGAGTGAGGGAGACATAATTATTGTGCTCCTATTCAGTGTTAGGAAGACATGGTAGTGAAATTTTAATACTTCCTGTGCACATTTGCTTTCTTCTGGTTGAGAATTCAGTGTTCTCTGCTCCCTTTACCCACTTGTTTGTTTGATGAAGATCAACTCATCCCCAGAGCAGAATCTGCAGAGCACACTTCAGCTCTCACCAGCACCATGCATCCCTGGGTGCATTATTAAGGCTAAGAGAAAAAGCCACAGATATTACAACAACTTATAAAATATAGCCACATCTAATTGTGGCTTTCATCTTTTTGTCACCAGATATCTTGAAAAAAAAAGTGAAGAACTTAGAGCAACTTTCTGGAAGAAAGGAGGATTTATAGCTTTTCTAGCTGTTCCACGATCCCTAGAATTCACCCCTGTCTCTATGAGGGTCTATTATTTGAACCAGAAAATGTCAATGCTTCTCTTTCTTGCACTTGGCATAATCCTGCTTGAGATACATAATATGGATAAATTACAGAATCTTGCATGCCCAAGAAGAATTCTTCTGGAAGAAACTCTTGAGAAAATGTCTTTCTTATCAAAAGAAGAGAGGTATTAATCCTTTCTTATCATTAACTACAAATTCCGCTTAAATATTATATGGTCAATCTTATAAACAACCCAAAGGCCACAATTTCAATACATGATATCCTCTAAATATCTTTATTTCCCTTCCCCAAAGTGGTTTTACCAGGACAAAAAGAATACAAGCAGTTTCAACATCACTGATCATTTTACCTACTCTCCACTTTCAATCATATTAACTGTGCTTGTTTTAACAAAGACTTACTGAAAGGAATTCTGTCCTGAAATGATTAGATTTCACAGTCATATGCCTATTTCACTTATCTCCTTCTTTTTCATTGAGCCAAAAATGTCTTTCAGGATTCACCAGCACATTCAATCCGCTGATTCTCTTCCCCCAAACACACTCAAAACTATTCAACACTATTTTTTTCCCAAAACCCTTTAATATATCTTTTTTTAAAAAAGACTTTGCATTTTAATACCGTGATTCCTTCTAGGAACTTCCAAGTTAACTTAAATAATTATGTGATTTATTCAAATCCTAGATTGTTTTCTAATTATCTAGACATTTGCTATGGATGAATGTGTGTGTGTGTGTGTGTGTGTGTGTGTGTGTGTGGTGTAAATTTCCTTAATGCTTGGCTTAGTTTTAAATACACACAAACTTTAATTGACTTAAGTCATCTTGGGCTCTTGTCACAGGCAATCGGGAGAACATTCCCCCAAATCCCAGATTGCAGGTTTCACCTTCTTGCAGCCTTCTCTTGTCTATTTCTCAATCTTTATGTTCCCCTCCAGAGCTACAACTCCCTTATTTGAGTTCAAAACTGCAGTCCCCACCAGTCTACACAAAACCAAATGCATTTTTCTTCACCTCACCCTCAATTTCTCTTTCTCCCTTCCCTACATCCCTCCTTTCTCTCCTAACTCACAACCCTGACCTTTATCCTTTCCAAAATTGGGGCATTCTACCAAACCTATTTTTCTTCACGTACTCAGTGGCTTCTCAAATGGGGGCAGCTTCCCCTAAATTTTCCACTCCTACTCATGCCTCTTAGTAGATTCAGGATCTTAGTTCATGATGGTAAAATTTATAAATTGTTGCTGTTGTTTCATATGAGAATAGCTACGAGTGGTATTTATAAAAGAATATTAATAGAACACACATGTTTAGTACTTGGAAAGCAGCAAGAATATATCCACATCATACTCATTATAGTGACCCTCCAGTGACTCAGTCTAGAACAGGCCTAACCTTGCAAATGCCAGATCTTAATGAAAATAAGTAGATTATAAGTTCTTGGAACATCTGAAAAGTTAAGAGAAAGAATTTGATTAAGACTTCTCTTTTAGAAATCAGCATTTCTAGGTTAAAATTACATTTAAGTTACAATTAAATTACTTAATTACAATTACCTGCATACTTACCTGTTAATTTATCTGATACTACCCATTCATATAATGTAATTGAAGGCAATGATCTCTTCAAATGAATATATATTTGAGTGGGACCTATATGTGTGTACACATACACACACACACACACACACACACACACACACACACGCTTTTTTTAGTTTAATTAAGCAATGTTTCCAAGAGTTGGTTACTTTGTCATTCAACCACGTTGACATCATATTTAATGACATTATTTCCAAGAAGTAGGTTACCAAATTTAAACAGAAAATTCTCCATTCATAGATAATGAATGATGAAAATCTAGATCCGCTATGGGTGTTTATATTTGGAACACAAATAATTTGTTCACTGAAAAATACCATTCTATTAAAATATTATGTTTATTTTAATCATTAATTCATTACATTAGTATATTTCCAATAAAATTATTTCATCTAGATTTATCACAACAGTACAGATTTTAGTCCAGTAAAATAGTTTCAGGGGATTTATACTAAAGATAACTAGTGAGTAAAGACAACAATTATAATCATTTTATTGAGGTAGGAACAAGTTTTAAACAAAGCTTTATGAAGTAAATGTTGTGTAGTTCTTTATGGGTTTTTATTTTTCTACAATGTAGCGAACAATGAAAATAAGAAGTATATCTAAATTGCTAGTGTGTGTCTTTGAGAAATCTGAGAATAAAATCGAGTCCCTTAAACCTGTATATTTTTAATGTTTTTAAATTTTTAATTATGGTATATTTATGGCAAAGTTGAAAAACATAGTACAGAAAGTTCTCTTATGGATTATTAGGTTGACCTATAGTTAGTCATATTAATTTAAATTGTACTATTCTCTAAATTCTCTAATATGTGGTGCCAAAATGAATAAAGCAACTAAGCCCCACACTATTTTTGAGAGAAAAATGTGGAAATGTTAATTTAAGATGAACTATAGGTAGATATCACGCTATTGAAAACCCCAAAATATAAGAAAATATGAACAGTAAATCATGGCAAAATGGTATAGACAGCAAGTTATATAAACTAGAGATCAAAAAGCTAATGCCTGTTGAGAATAGCCTGGGTTGTATGGAATAATCTGTTTCACTCAACAGAGCTGTTTCTTGTGTATAATTTATTTTATTGAAATTAATCATATATATATATGATATATATATTCCAAACAAGCTTCAGCATAAACTTAAGTGATTTGAGATCCTAGTATGAAACATATCATTATTATTTTATAAATTGAGAATTTGACTTCTGAGAACTTTCCAATTTAACTAGGACAAATGGAATCATTTTACACACAGTATCTTTGTGCAACATAGAGTATTTCACTTTTTAAAATCTCAGGTACCTGGTCGACAGGTAACAAAATGTAGGCTATATTTTCTCACAAGCATAGACAGGTATTAGCCTAACTCCCTGTAAATTGAATTGCCGTTTTGTGACTAGGTCATGAGAGGTATGATAAGACTAAATACATAAATATCAGACAGTTAAATATATCAACTTTGCCAGGTCTAACTACTTTTCAGAGAAGTCTAAGTAATTCCTGCCTGAAATTCTCTTAATAAGAACAAAATAAAGCTATTACTTATAATAAAAAGGACAAAAAACATGAACAGAATAAAAGATGAAACATGCTTGGGTTAAATATTTGATTTCTGCATATAAAGATGAATGTTAAATCTCTTAGATTTCTTCAATCGGAGGGCCAGTGTCTAGAGAAACAGCCAGTGTCCAAAGAAGTGAACAGATGCTTGCATTATTAAAAAGATTACAACTGGGAGTGAGATACTACATGCGTAGAACCTACTCAGACTTAAGTTAAGCACTTTGTAAGTTTTGTGAATTACAGGCAGATACGATACTTGTTGTTTGCAAAATATAGCCATCAAAGTACATACTGAGATTCATAGACAAAATTAATAAAAACTTCTTCAGGAGTGACTAAGTATATATAAAATTGTGATATCACAAGTAATAAAAAATTTGCGACTCAAAAACTCTAGTTTTGTTGAGAATGTGGGAAAATGATTAGACAGAATAGAATAAGCCTGAATAAGTAATACCAATAAACAGTAAGAACAAAGTCTGGAAGTGTGGTAGAGAATTGCACATCCAAGGTGTAATTAACATGGTTGAAGCACAGATAAATCTGCCATTAAGACAGGATTACTTGTCTTTTCTGAGAATAGTTAAGTAATTTTGAATTGTTTGAAAATTCATCACACAGTTATATATTGTATATTTTCAATAAATCAATACTATACAAATATTTAAGTAGTCATTTTCAGACTTTACTAATGATTCTGGAATTTTTCACGTTTAAAACACAATGGAATTCTAAAAGAATCTCCGATTCTGTAATGAGATTTGCTTAATTAAACTATTTAACAACAGAGACAAATAAGTTTCGCCCCCTTAATTGTAACACAGGCATTTATTAAGATAACTGTTTATATAATTATTAAGGTAAATATGTTAATAATAACATTTCTTTAATCCCTGTGTCCTCAAAGCACGTAATATACTATTTTGCATACTTTTGTTTTCGTGTATTTCCAAGATTGAAGAAAGAAATCATTCCTGGGCCATTTATCTGTCATTATTTATTAAATGTGCAATCCTTTCACTGAGGAATTAAGTGAGGAAAACTACTTTACACCACTAGTTGATAAAGGAGCCAAGTACGACTTGGTATTATTCATTATCAAGTTTTTGTTGTTGTTGTGGTCTGGTCTTTTTCTGAACTTGGACTTGCTCTTACTTTACTGAAACCGTATACTAACAACAGGGAGATGGCTGATATGGAGAGGCTAAAAAGTTCAGTCTGTCAGGAGAGGGATTCATTTCAGCCCATCAGTGTTGTTATTCTGCTAAGTGGTGACATAATCCCAAATTCACGTTCCCAAGAGATTGGCTCTCAGAATCTCTCCCATTTGCTGACTTTACTGCAAAAGAATGCCGGCTTCTGCCGTAATTGAGGAAAAAGGTTTTCAGGACAGATTATCATTTCTGAAATGGATCACATAACATATCTAAAAGTGTTAGTATAAACCCAGCCTTCTGCCCAGAGATTTGTCTTCAAGAGAATAAGTACATTTTTTTAAAAAATCTTTTTTTGTATGGACACTATATATTGGGCTTATTTGTCTTTGAAATTTGAATAATTCTGATTTTCTACAAGAAAACACTTTAGGCAAAACAGCATCCTGGATTTATATTTAATGTGTCATTAAACTGGGGATAAAATTCCATATATTGTCCATAATATTACAAAGACTATGTGACATATTTTTAAGTGAACAAATAAAACCAAATTAGAATACATATCTGTGGGAAAAATGATATATACATGTAAGTAGTGTACATGCATAATATTCACATATGTGTGAATGTATATACAGACTTACTAATATATGTGATAACATTAATAATGGTTACTTTGGAAGGAACCAGAGTGTATTTTAATTTTTACTTCATAACCTTCTGAAATATTTAACAATTTCAGGCTGTCATACTTTTATAATTTTAAAAATGTACTGAACAATTAATGTTTCTACATTGTCCTTTGCAAGCTAAGGTTTTAAAACACATAGTAAACCATGTATTTCAGGCACTATGTATTCTATGCTAACTTTAGTCAATTTTGATACATATTTAATAGGTTTTGCTAAATGCCATATGCATTCAATGAGTGCCCACAAACCACTAAGGAATGTTAGCAACAAACAAAAGTGAGGGTACCCAATGCTAGCAATGTGAGGAAACTCTTGTGAAGGGCCACAGCAGGCACTTGAGACCAGCCAATGGTTTGACAGTATCCTTCAGATATTTGGAGGGGGGTGAAAACCCAAAACACATTTAGTCAAGTTCTATATTTCAAGATAAACTTCACCCATATGTTTTTGATTCATTTACATGTAATTCATTGAACCGACATTCTGAAAGAGTTATTTGATGCATAGGGAGAGTTTTGTGCTATAATTATATGTGATACATATAATATAATGCGTAACAATTTGGAGCAGAACTTAGGCTTTGCCATGTTACAGATTACAGGCACGTGTTCCTCCCTTATGAGTCACTAAGCTTGAACCAAGGTGTTGAGTGACTCATGGAGTCAATCTACAGCTGAGATTTATATTCCAATCTGGCAGCACAGTTTGTATATATTTTTTTAAAGTCTGTTTTTCTGTGCCTCAGTTTCCACAACTGTCAAATTAGCATGATAATCTTTGTTACATTTTACTGTGATCATTTATCAGAACATATGAAATGTATCAATGTGTTTGCAAATAATTGTTTCTAGAAATTGTGATTTTTAAAAATGTTACAGTTTATTTCAATTATGTGCTTGCAAATATATTATAACATTAATGCCTATATAATCTCTTTCAACCTAGAAGACAGACTTCCTAGAACTCTCATGACCCATTAAGTCTCTCTCGGAAGACTAATGAATACTCAGTTGTACTCATAGTTGTTGCAGTGATTACATGTAAAATTTCCCATTTTTCATCTCTCATTGCTTCCTCAAGCATCAGACAATGCAACTACTTTAGGAAATAACACTGTATTATTTTCCTCATACATTAAACAAGTAAGATCTAATTCAGAGGACTTTTATTTGCTTTATAGAATTATACATATCCCTACGTATAAATACAGACTTTACTTAAAATTTTTCCATGATTCCTGTGGTGTAACTTTTTTATGCAACTCTCATAAACCACCTGGAATTTATTTTACTATGTGGAATAACGTGAAGATAAAGGCAATGTGTCTCATCTGCACTTGCATATTTTCTATTTGGTACAGTAGTGTTTGTGATCATTTCCCTAAGTATGTCTTCCTCTTTCTAGACTTGGCCTGTTTCTCAGATTCTGTCTTTCAGATTTATAGCTGGATATCGTGAAGCAGTATTTCTGAGATGAATTCACCGTAAAGTTCCTAAAATCATCAAAGGGAGGCAAAACAGAAAAAGACACCCAAAATGCAAATAGCCTCAATTTGGACTATGAGTAAATTATAATATATCAAACAAACTTGGTAAGTTTGAGTTTTAGGTCAGCATATTAGTATTATCAAATTAAATGTCTTTCAAAGGATTGACTTATAGTAGTTAATGGCAGACAAAAATCATTATCTTAAAACAAATAAATTTGATTAATTCATTTATTTTGTTTTGAGATGGAGTCTTGCTCTGTCACTCAGGCTGGAGTGCAGTGGCCCGATCTCAGCTCACTACAACCTCTGCCTCCCGGGTTCAAGCGATTCTCCTGCCTCAGCCTCCCGAGTAGCTGGGACTACAGGCACACGCCAACACGCCCAGCTAATTTTTGTATTATTATTATTATTATTATTTATTTATTTTTTTTTTTTTTAGCAGAGACAGGGTTTCACCTGGTCTTGAACCTCTGATTTAGGTGATCTGCCAACCTCAGCCTCCCAAAGTGCTGAGATTACAGGCGTGAGCCACTGTGTCCGGCCTAAATTCAATTTTAATATGGTTTTGAAAATGTTACTAAATACTGACTTCTAATAATATCAGTGATATGAATTGGACACTAAATTGCCAACTCATGACTATTTCAAGTTCCATATTAACTTTAAAGCAGAGGCTATTTGCACACCCAGTTTACCTGAAAAATAGATACATTCAAATACCTGGAGACCTGTGCAGGTAAAGTGCAGTCCATGTGCCTTATTCCTCAAAATGCACACATTAGAAAGGATTATACTCTTTGTAGAGAAGAGAAATACAACTCTAGCTTAAGCAAAAACGCGTTTTATTGGAAGTGTACTGCTATAGCCCTCTGAGTTGAAGGTAGATGCTTGCTTTTCTATCCTTGTGTTAACAACATTCTCTCAAATAAGTGGTGGGTCCAGGAACTGTAAACTCAAATCTTTAAATCTTTATGAGCAGAAGAAAAAGAAGTCTCTTTCTCCCAGCTGTAGTTTGAAATAGCTTAAGAGAAGAATTCTGACAGACCCAGCAGAGCTCAGATACCCCTCCCCAGTCGCTGTGGTCAGCAAATTTGTCATTCCTACCTCATAATAATTTTAGCGAATGCTTGCTACATTCCAGGAACTATGAAAAGCATTTTACATGGATATTTCAATCATTATGATAATCCCATTAGTTGTTTGCTATTGTTATTCTTAATTTGCAAATTAAAAACTGGCACAGAGAAATTAAGTCACCTAATGCCCCACAGCTGAAAAGTGACAGGACAATGCAATCTGAATCAGATCCAAGCTTTAAACCACACAAGTGGGCTTTGTGGGACAAGGAGGTAATAAGCCTGTTGTAGGAGACAGAATACTTACAGAAAAAAATTAGCCAAAAATTAGCCGTGGTCGGGCACAGTGGCTCACGCCTGTAATCCCAGCACTTTTGGAGGCCGAGGCGGGCAGATCACGAGGTCAGGAGTTCGAGACCAGCCTGGCCAACATAGTGAAACCACGTCTCTACTAAAAGTACAAAAAATTAGCCGGACGTGGTGGCGAGCGCCTGTAATCCCAGCTACTCGGTAGGCTGAGGCAGGAGAATCTCTTGAACCTGCGAGGCAAAGGTTGCAGTGAGCCGAGATCATGCCATTGCACTCCAGCCCGGTCGACAGTGTGAGACTCCGTCTCAAAAAATAAAATAAAGTAAAGTAGAGTAGAGTAGAGTAAAGTAAAGTAAAGTAAAATAAAATAAAATAAAATAAATAAAATAGAGGAAAAATTAGCCATGGTCAAACTGACTCTTGAGGACCTCTTCAAGGACAGTAGTCATGACTTTACCCACAATCACTTCTTCTGGGCTGGGCGCGGTGGCTCCCTCCTGCAATCCCAGCACTTTGGGAGGCCAGGGCGGGTGGATCACATGAGGCCAGGAGTTCGAAACCAGCCTAGCCAACGTGGCGTAACTCCATCTTTACTAAAAATACAAAAATTAGCTGAGTGTGGTTGCACGCTCCTGTAATCCCAGCTACTTGGGAGGCTGAGGCAGGAGAATTGCTTGAACCGGGGAGGCAGATGTTGCAGTGAGCTGAGATTGCTCCACTGCACTCTGGCCTGGGTGACATAGCGAGACTCTGTCTCAAAACAAGACAAAACAAAACAAGTAACTTCTCCTGAATCCTTCTTTCTCCTTCCATGATACTTGAGCAGTGAAATGATGACAACATTTACACTACTGAACATATTTTGTTGTCTTTTTTCTTTCTCCTCTTTCTTCTTATAAAGCCTCTTCATTTAAATGATTCCAAGTTTAATACACATGTGGCATGATGTGACTGTGCAGCATATCCAGTATTTTATCTCCAGACTCTAGTGAAAGGCTAGATTAGTACCTTTTAATGAAGATGTGGGAGAGCCAGGGACATGGTGGCATGGGAATGGGAATGGTGGCAATTATTTGAGATGGAGCGATGAGGCTCGGGAAGTTTCTCCTGGGAGACAAAGGTGGTGTCTAGAAAGGGGGTGGCCTGGAAAACAAATTGCTGTATTTTACCATTATTTAAATATGGGGGCAACTCTAATAAAAAGGCAGGAAAAGGTTAATGTTTACTCTATGGACCAAATGCTCAAAAATATACATTAACTCTGTTCATCTTCATAATGCCCCCTGTGAAGGAGGTCTCCCCACCTCCAATTTAAAGATGAAAGCTCAGGGAGGTAAAATACGTTGGCCTAGGTTACATGGCTAGAAAGTGATAGAACAGTACATGGGAGATGAGCAGAGATTTGACTCCAAAATTAGGTTTTTTCCACTATAACAGACTGACCCAGGAAATCAATCCTTTAAATTCTAATTTTTAAAAAACTACTAAAATGTCTGGAAAACAATCTTCAAGGAAACATAAAATATATTCTATATTAGAGAAGTGTTTGCTAGTTTAAACACTGATAACCTTTTGTAACCATATATATTTGTAAAGGGACTACCAAAAGGTGGGGAATAAGGGGATTATCAAGTGGAGGTGTATTCAGAGGATTAAAGTTTGACTTCCTATGTGAATAGAAAACAAACATAAATTTCACATAGAGAGGTTTTGTATCTGGACAACTTTTGCCAGGTGTTGACAGCAAGGGTGCCTGGCCTAGCTGCCCTCTGCTGCCCGTGGGCTCTCTCTAAGGCTAACTTGCCCACAGAGTTCCTACACTGTGAGTGAAATCTCGAATAATTTAGGGCTGCCTGAATCACCTGATGCTTTCCAAGGGAGGAATTTCACTTAAAATAAGATGGCTTAGGGTCTATTTCCTGGCAATTTGGAAAGATTTGCACTACACTGATTGCCCATTATGCAGTAACTGTGTTTTGTCAGATACTCATTTATTTTAATGCAAGTTTGCTTTATCCAGCCAGTTTGTTGACTGTTCCTTCCTGAGTAGGTCTGTAATCTAAACTTTAAAGGAGAATTAAGCTTCATGGTATTTACTTAACTAAGCATTGTCATTGTTGTCATTGTGTTACATCCTCTTATGTATTTGTTACTTGGAGAAAAAAAGACTTTTTTTTTTTTTTAAATATGGGCCTTCCTGTTACATTTAAATGAAAGCCTTTGTGGCTTTGAAAAAAATTGTTCTATGATCTGAAACTGTCATTTAAATAGAACCAAGAGTTAACATAGACTACAATGCTTTTAATCACGTTTTTTGTTTTTGTGTGTGTGTGTTTTTTTTTTTTTTTTTTTTTACTGTTCTATGTACCCATAAATAACGGAAGAAATACAACATAGCTAATCTTTTCTCTTTTAATCTCTGAAATACCATGAATAGTTAGCAGGCCAACAAAAAATAATTACAACTCTGTTAGTCATATTTGGTCCACACCTTTCCAGGAATTGCATTGGTTTTCAGTATCCCTTTGAAAATAACCTATGCTTTTAATGGAAAACCTGCTTATCTCTTCTGCATGACTTATAGCCCCAAGGCAAATAGAATATACAGCTGTGTTTTGGAAACTTTTTAATATTAATTGTTCATGAATCAGAAGAAACAGAAGAGTTCAGTAAATGTTTGAATGAGAGAAAAAGAATGAGTAAATGTTGCTCCATAAAACTTATTCACATCTCATAAAATCCCAAATTCACCAGTTTCTCATTTTCTTCCAATCAACTTTCATCAACTTTTATGATCATATTATATAATTTCCAGATATTGTTTTTTTTTTTATTTTTTTATTTTTTTGAGATGGAGTCTCAATCTGTCATCCAGGCTGGAGTGCAGTGGCGTGATATCAGCTCAGTGCAACCTCCACCTCCCAGGTTCAAGTGATTCTCCTGCCTCAGCCTCCGAGTAGCAGGGATTACAGGCACATGGCACCATGCCTGGCTAATTTTTGTATTTTTAGTAGAGATGGGGTTTCACCATGTTGGCCAGGCTGGTCTCAAACTTTTTAAAATTTTCTAACAGAAACACTATGTGTTTCAGTGAAGTCAGAGACCCCCACAGCTTCAAAGGTGAATCAAGACTGGTTTTTAGGGCCAGTTATATTTTATATGACCCGTTTCACTTACAGGTATTGGTTTAGTAGAAGCAGATGATCCAATTCTGGACAATTATATATTTGAGGAGACCTGGTAAGAAATGATTTCTGGTTCTTAAAAAATTAAAAGACTCAAGGAAGAAATAGCTCCTTGTGTTTCTGGACATCATGTGTGAGGGCATGACCCTTTGAACTGCTGCAGCCAGTTTGCCACCATGAGGCTACCTGCACAAGGACAGGCGCCAACCCGCTGTGGTTAGCAGAGAAAAAAGATGAAAAGAACCTGGCTCTTTGAGCTATGGGTACGGAACTGACACACGAGCTTCCTGTTATGGGAACTGATATGCTGTAGCCACGTAAGCAAGAAGTTCTGTTACCAGCAGCTAAGCACAACCTAACTGATACTCTTTATTATTTGTATAAAATGCTACAGATAGATGAATTGCCATAAATCTGTCACTCCAGAGTTTGGACTGAAATCTGAGTGGGACAGGCAGAGAGAGTGGAGAATGGAAGGGGGAGAGAGATGATATAGACCTAGGATAATTCCCATATAACTTATAAACCCTGGATATTACATGAATACAAAAATATGCTGAGATAAGCTTCACTCTTCAGTGAAGAAAAAAACTGACCTCTGAGAAAATATTTTGGAAGATAGGTACCTCATAATTTATCGTAGGAAGAGAAATGTTCCAACTTCTCTTTGACACATGTTTCAACACAAATGGGTTAATAGAAGCTCCAACTCTTTTGAAAGGTAGTTGCACCCACTGGGTTGTGAAGACAGATAGCTGGAGAAGAAAGGTAACTAGAGGGCACAGGTGCAGGTACAAAAATCAGGCCAGTGTACCTGGGCTTGAGAAATCATGGAGACCAGGTCGGGGGTGAAACTGAGCTAGAGAGATGGGTAGAAATCAGACTATGGGGAATCCGGCAGGGCATGCAAGAAATTTTATTGTATTAAGATAAAATCTAGTGAAGGGTGGCACATAAAAGAAGGCTTTTTTTTTTAATTTAACAATGTGAAGCTTTGAATTCTGTATATGGAATACATTACTTTGTTCACTGACAAAATGATTCATCTATTAAAGAAGACAAAACAACTGAAAAAGACTCATTTTTGGATGCAATGATTCCCATTCTAGGAATTCAGCTTAAGGAAAGAATCTGACAAGCAGTCGAAGATTATGTGCCAGGGTCTTTATCACAGGATTATTTATATTAATAAGAACAAGAGACAACCAAATAGCACACAAAAACGGAAAGACAATTAATTCATAAGACTTTCTTGCAATTGGATTTTAGGCAGCAATTAAGATTATTTGAAGAATATTTGATGTCATGAGAAAATGCTCATAAAAAGTCGAGGTGGGGAGAAGAGTATCATGCAAAACTAAATACAAAGTATGAATCATATTTTGGGAAAAAGGGAGGTAAAGGGGAACACATTTATATTTATATGCATAGGAACAATCCCCATTCCCCCTGCCACACACACATACAGTGAAAAATATGACTAGGCCGGGCGCGGTGGCTTATGCCTATAATCCCAACACTTTGGGAGGTCGAGGCGGGAGGATCACGAGGTCAGGAGTTTGAGACCAGCCTGACCAACATGGTGAAACCCTGTCTCTACTAAGAATACAAAAATTAGCTGGGCATGGTGGTGCATGCCTATAATCCCAGCTACTCAGGAGGCTGAGGCAGGAGAATTGCTTGAATCCGGGAGGCGGAGCTTGCAGTGAGCTGAGATCATGCCACTGCACTCCAGCCTGGGCGACAGAGCAAGACCCCATCTCAAAAAAAAAAAAAAAAAGAAAAAGAAAAATATGACTAGAATTAAATTCAGTGTAGCTACAATATTTATTCCCAGAGAGTAGGCATTAGACAGTTGTCTTATGTATAAGCATTTAAACATGGATTGTTTTACATGTTGAAAATAATGATTTGTAAATCAAAACACAAAAGCTAAAAGTAGTTGGAAATTAAATTTCAAGAAAAAATAATTACTTATAATGTGAGCAAGGAGAAAATATGGTATTCTCAGGAAATAAGCAATATTATGGCACCAACCGTAATATAGAATACATATGGGAAAAGCCTTTACGGAAATGGAAAGCAAGATGTTACACTGCTGTGGAAATAATTAAGTTACAGTTAAACTAGAAAATATTTTACATATATAATATCAAATGTCATTTATATATTATAAATGACATTAATGTTTATGTATCTATACATTACGCATACATTACCTAAAATATATTATGTTTATTATACACATATATGAAATACAATTTTATATATGACAATTTTGTTTGTATCTATTTCAGGGAAGCAGTAATGTCTCTAGCAGCAGGGAATAATAGCTAACTGATAAAGGAAAGTAGTAAAGCACAGACCTAAGACTATGCATTCTGCTTCCCTTCTTTTATAAAAGCTGTAGTATATACCCTTATTAACTCTGTATCTGTAGGTATAATAAGAATGATCTCACTCCAAAATTCCTACTTTTTAGAGTTTATTTTTATTTTATTTTTTACTTTTATTTTAGATTCGTGGGTACATGTGCAGGTTTGTTATATAGGTAAATTGTGTGTTACAGGGCTTTGGTGTACAGATTATTTTGTCACTCAGGTAATCAGCATAGTAGGTAGATTTTGATCCTCACCCTCTTCCCTCCCTCCACCCGCAAGTAGACCCCAATGTCTAATGTTCCCTTCTTTGTGTCCACGGGTACTCAGTGTTTAGCTCCCACTTATAAGTAAGAACATTCAGTATTTGGTGTTCTGTTCCTATGTTAGTTCACTTAGGATAATGGCCTCTAGATCTATCCATGTTACTGCAAAGGACATGACCTCATTCTTTTTTATGACTGCATTGTATTCCATGGTACATATCTACCACATTTTCTTTATCCAGTCCACTATTGATGAGCATTTAGGTTGATGCCATGTCTTTGCTATTGTGAATAGTGCTGCGATAAACATACGCATGCATGTGTCTTTCTGGTACAATTATTTTAGATTTTACATCTGAGAAAGTGAGGTAAATTTTTTCCAAGTTGCAAAATTATTTAGTGTCAGCAAGAGTCTAAGATCCCTGGGCTCTTGATGCTGATAGAGTTTCCACTAAACCGCAATGATGCGACACTTGAGGAAAAGTTCTGCAACACCAGAGTAAGTGGCATATAAAAAGTGTTTGATATTTTTGTGCTGTGTAAATAAATAAATAATGGAAAAATCCTCTGAGTCTAAGAATGTCCTGGATTCAAGTCTTATTTCTTCTATTGGTTATCAGGTGGCCTTCTGTTTTTCACATAACATCGCTGTGCCTCGGTTTCTTATTTGTAAGATAAAGAGATGATATTCAATATTCTGTCGTAATTGAGGTGGCCTGAAGAATGACGTGACTGGGGAGAACAACACGGCTCTGGCAAGGATGTATTGTTATTTTTGTCTTGCTCTTCCAAATAGTTCATCTTCCTTTATCTTGGTCCATTTATGCTGTTGTAACAAAATATTCAAGACTGGGTAATTTAGAAAGAACAGAAATCAATTTTCTCACAGTTCTGGAGCTGAGAGGTCCAAGATCAAGGCATCAGCAGATTTGGTTGTTTGGATAGGGCTGCTCTCAGTCACATTGCTGCGTCCCACAGTGGGGAGGGATGCTGTGTCCTCACCTGGAGGAAGGCAGAAGGCAAACGAGCCAACTCACCATGAAGCCTCTTTCATAAGGACCTTAATCCCACTCATGAGGAAAGAGGCCTCATGGCCTAATCCCCTGCCAAACGCCACACCAATGCTATCACATTGGCAACACCTAAATTTTGGAGGGGACACATTCAAACCATACCATCCTGGGAGCTCCAAATAAGTAGTTGAGCTATTGCAACCGAGCAGTAGCTGAATAACTATTATGTATCCATGAGAACTTACAGTAAGTGAAAAAATGATTACAGATGAATTTAGGGAGAGTCCAAGAGTGACACTTTCATTGTTGTAGTTGGAAAGAGCCCACAGGGGAAATGGGGAAGAAGAACAATTTGACTTAAGGGAAGAGACTTTGGGGATAAGCACATGTAATGAATTCTCAAGAGAAAACGCAATGTAACTGCTTCTGAAAGACTTTTACAAAAATATTCATTTGATAACTAAGATATGAATGAAAAAGGCAATAAAGAAAGATAGTTGGACAGTGACATACTAAAAAAAGCTTTTATTGTATTATCTGTAGGGAGAAAGTGCCCTATGCTAGAGGAAGTTAATTTTTTTTTTCTGTAAGTAAAGAACTGTAAAACCATAACTGGATTTAAGCCCACCCTTCCAAAATTAGAGGCAATGGTAGAACTAGGGTCTCATGAAACTTCCCAAATTAAGTTTTGTTTGACAGTAGAAACAATGATAAAAATAATAGTGGAACCTATTTTTAAGGTTATTGTAAGGATTAAATAAATTAATACAGATAAATTCCTTAGTGACAACAGTATCTGGCATATAATAAGTCCTGAACTAGCGTTAGCTCTCATTATTACTATTGTCTTTGTCACTATTGATGTTATTATTTGGTCTGAAACATATCCAGGTTGGTCTCTCTCCCTTTCTGGCAAAATTAATTATGGTTTGTTATTAAACAAATATAATCTGTAACTTTTGATTACATGGTTTCTACTTACTTTTGAATAGAACAATCCATTCTGTTGACTAGATGAATCAGTTTATTTAAATTAAACATGTAGGAAGCCTCTTACTTGCTGTAGCAAAGCATGTGTAGCTATATTTTTCTGCTGATCAAAATGAAATAAAAGTCAAACTACTATTTTTTTTGTTTCAGCTATGAATGCCTGGTCTTATCTGAGAGATCACGGGCTCTTCACAGGGTATTTTGCTAGCTAGGAGGGTATAGAAGTCAACTCAAATCCATTCTTGAAACTTAAACATCTTCCCACACAATTGAACTTTAATTTCTAAGAATCAAATTTCTATTTGCAAGTACCTAAGAAATATGAATCACTTTTTTAGTTCACTGAATGACACAGGTCCTGAGGTCTTTGAGATACAATATCCAAGCAATAACAAGTCACTTTCACATTTTAGAAAGTAACCACCCTACTAAAAGAAGTAGAGGGAGTCCACCTGTCATTTCCTTTCTGCTTTCAGTATGAATGAAATCAGTCCCACATAATGTATTCTGGGTCCTAATGAAAATTCTAACTAATTTCCTACATGAAGTGAAATTTTCTGAAAATAATTTGTTGTTTCATATAGATTTTTACAGAATTATTAACTAAAACTATAGGAAAAATAGGTTTTCTCCAGCTGGTAAGACAAGGAACATATTTCAAAGTTTACAAATTCAGAAGTTCTTTGATTTAGAGGTTTGAAGCTTTTCAGCTTTGGGTGAACCTTAAGAAACAGCATTTAAAAACTCTTAAATATTTACTGGAGGAATGGGGAAACAAATTAACAATAATTGGGTTTATAAAAGTGTTAAGTGCTGTTCTAAGTGCTTAGTTGTATAATTCATTTGATAGTTATTTTCAGGTTTAAATGTTAACTATTCATTGGAAATAATATACATATATATTGTAACAATAAACAATGTTTTAAAATTTATTTACATATCACTGAAAAATTGGTAACCCTTGACTTTAAAAAATACCCAAAGAAAGAGAGACACTTTTTCTCATTCTTATATTTTATTTGCCTTTCTCTTTCAACACAGTTCTCTCATGCAACACACTACATTTTTCTTACCCAAATTCTATTTTTGCATTACAAAGTTTGTATGTGTTCTGTGGCATTTGTACAATCAGCATAATGCTGTTACTGGGGAAGAAAGTGCAAATTACATGTGAACTGCCCCAGAACTGGGTAGGTAATTTCATGAAGATCCAATATCTGTGACTCCATTAAAAGGACACCAAACATACTTTGCCTACAAATAGTCATGGAGTATTAGGGATGGAAAGGCTCTTAGCCTTCATCTGTCACAATTCTTCTCTTGAGAAAAAAGGAAGATTTTAGCCCAGAATGGGTAAATAATTGTTTGTAATGAGAATCAGTGACAGACTTGGGACTAAATCCAAAGTCTTCTAAGTTCTGACTGTGAATTCACTGTTCTCCCAATATACTTGCATTAATACTTTGTGACAGGATTGTTTCTGCTGCCTTCACAGTATGTTCACCAGCACTGGGTTTTTTGTTGTTGTTGTTGTTCTGCTTGCTTTGCTACTTATTCAGGTTATCAATTGATTTATGTATTGATAATGCTATAATAAAAAAGAAGTCTTGGGAGATCTGGTGAATGAGGTTCAGGGAATATCTCTGTGCAACTAGGCTTATGACTTTGGGCAAGTAATTTATTTATGTTTTATTTATTTATTTTTTTATTATTGTTATACTTTAAGTTTTAGGGTACATGTGCACAACATGCAGGTTTGTTACATATGTATACATGTGCCATGTTGGTGTGCTGCACCCATTAACTCGTCATTTAGCATTAGGCATATCTCCTAATGCTATCCCTCCCCCCTCCCCCGACGTGTTTTATTTTTTTAAGACTTAAATGTAAAACCCCAAACCATAAAAACCGTAGGAGAAAACCTAGGAAATACCATTCAGGATATAGACATTGGCGAAGACTTCATGACAAAAAATGCCAAAAGCAATTGCAACAAAAGCCAGAATTGACAAATGGGATCTAATTAAACTACAGAGCTTCTGCACAGCAAAAGAAACTATCATCAGAGTGAACAGGTAATCTACACAATATGAGAACATTTTTCAATCTACCCATCTGACAGAGGTCTAATATCCAGAATTTGCAAGCAACTTAAACAAATTTACAAGAAAAAAAACGAACAACACCATCAAAAAGTGGGCAAAGGATGTGAACAGACACTTCTCACCAGCACTGATTTTAAAGCTTAGAATTAATAGTGGCCAAAGGCATATATGACTCTATATCATATATATAGATATATGTATCTATATATCTATATATAGATTGTTGTCAGACAATCTATATATAGATTGTTGTCAGACCAAATATCTACCTGTATTCTGTCAATCCAAAGGCCACAGGCTTTGCCTCTCTGACATGACCAAAAATCACTGGGTACTAAAGGTTGTTATTCAAAGCAGTCTCATCCTACCTCTTTTGAATGGCTTGTGGCTTGTTGGGGAAAAAAAAAAAGGCTAGAAACATCCATAGCCACAAACTCAGGCTGAGCTGAAGAGTAGGAGCTACTGTTTCTACTGAGTACTAAACATCCTTTGTAATGCAGCTCCAATAACCCCAGTTCAGGCTGAAATAGCACAAAAAATTCCAATCTGTCTGAATTTTCAAAAAGTAGCTGAGGTTTTCTCTTTACTTACTCATACTTGTAATATGCTCTCAGCTTATATGTTTGAAAAGCAACCGATACATTTTAAAGGCCACCCAATACCTTTAAATATTTTCACAGAATTTTAGAGCTGGAAGAGATTCTAGTAATTGCCTAACTTCACAAACAAGAAAAATGTAGCCTAAAGACATAATGCGACATGCTCACGGTCACATTTTGAATTTGTCACATAGCTGAAAGAAGTCTACCTTACATCAGGGCCTGTATTATTTCCACTGCTTCTAAAGTCAACTAAAAGCTTATATCAGCCATCTAAAAGTATAGCATGAATTTTCTAGGTATAAAAATGGAATCTAAACTATTCAGACTCACTGAAAATGACCACTTACTTGATATTTCAAATATCTTTAAATTTTTGTCCCTAGTTTGTTAGCATGTTTTAGAGGATAGGCAGGATTCCAGAATTTAAGCAGGAAGCTTTCCCCTTCTTTCCAAGACATAAGAGGAATGATAGAATCTCAACTCCGTAACACAAAATATTCTTCGTGATCTACTGAAGCTTTACTTCTTTCTTTAAAGAGTGACTGTGTTTAAAATTCTGGAGCAATAGATATTTTTAGGACCATAAAACAGTGTCAGATACTTGGCTTAAAAAACAAAGCCCATCTGAGAATTCATGCTGAAACCAAGAGGTAGCTATAGTCACATCCCTGTCCTGTTTAAATCTTTTAGTGTTATCTTTTGGGAAAACCACTCTGGTAGAGGTGGAAATAATTGATTGGATAATGGCAGAAATTTATTGGAAGCAAGGACCGTGCTCTACTAGGCAAGAAATCTGGAAATAAAACTTTAAAAAAAATCTCTGACTTGTGAAACTTACATGCAAGCAGGGTAAGACGTACTGGAACAATAAGTAAAATAAATAAGTAAATTATTTGTTAGAAGGAATAAGTACAATGGACAAAATATAGTGCAGGATAAAGGGAGTTCAAGTTCTGGGAATAGAGGGAAGGTTGTACTCTTAAATCAGATGATTAAACTAGGAAAATAAGAACAGCCAAACAAACACAGGAAGGATATGAGAGACTTTAAATTTTAGATATCTGGGAAAATAGCTAATACAGTGAGTGGTCCTAAGGCTGTCACACATTTGACACATTTGAGAAACAGCAAGTAGGTTTGTGTGGCTGAAGAGAAACTTTTAAAAATGGGACAGAGGAAAAAGAAATGAGGTCAGAAAGTTAACGGACTCCTGATCTTGTAAGAGTGTCTGGGTCATTGGAAGGCCTTTGATTTTCACACTGAGTGAAATGGAATGGTTATGGAATATTTTGAGCACAGAAGTGGTATGATCTTTCTTATGATTTAAAAAGAATCATTCTGGGATCTCTGTTGGAATTAAAGTGCAGTGGGGGAGATTGAGAGTAGGGAGGCAGATTAGCAGACTACAGCAGGAAATCCAGGCAAGAGGAGACAAGTGAGAAGAGCAGATGGTAGCAGTGAAGTTGGTAATTAGTGGTTCAATGGTAGACATATTCTGAAAATAAATGCAATATGATTGCCTGGTGTTTTGGGTGAGAAGAGAGAGAAAGAAAGGGGTCAACAACGTTTCCAAGGCTTTTGCTCTGCACAAAGTGGAAAGATGGAGTTTTCATCAGTGGGTATAAGGGGAGGCTGTAGATGAAACAGGTTTGGGAAAGAAGAATGCAAGTTCCACTTTGGATGTATTACGCTTAATGTGCATATTAGATATCCTAATGAAAATATCGAGTCTGGAGCTTGGAAGAGATTTCTGATATGGAAATAGACATTTGAGACTTGAAGGCATATAGATGCTATTTAAAGTCACAGAGCTGGACGAGATTGCCACAAATGTAAGTGAAGACTAGGAAGAGAAGAGAACCAAAAAGAAACAAAACTTGGAGCATTGAATCTAAGAGATAGGATGGAACCAGACATGGAGTTTGAGAACCAATAATCAGTAAGGTTGGAGAAAAACTGGAAGAAGCAGTTGTCTTGGAAGCCAGTGAAGAAAGTATGTCAAGGAGATGCAAGTGATCACCTTTTTGAAATGATTCTATGAGGTTGAGTAAAGATGGGAAATGTGCCTTGTTTTTAGCAAAGAAATCATTGGTAGGGTGATAACACATGCCCAGCTCAGTTTGTCTGGAACAGTCCCAATGAATGTCTGTTTCCATCAAAAGTGCACTCATTTGGGTTTAAGAGAATGGGAGAAGAAGGATTGGAGATAAAAAGTCAAGTGATAGAGGCCTGCATTATGACACTGAAGATTACCATGAGAGATAGATTGGAGATTTGATTAGTTTGGTGTTAGAGTTGAAAAAAAGTTACATGTGGGGTACATGTGCTGGATATAGCCCATATTTTGTATTTGTTTAACTACGTGATGCCTCACATTGAGATGAAAAATACATGAAAAGGGAGAAATGAAAAGATGATTCAGGAATGATGGTTTCCGTTTTGAGGAACTGGTAGACACAGAAGTGAATTTATATAAACTGGGTCTGAACAGCAATGAATTAGTGATAAGAATTGGAAGTCAGAACCAAAAGATAAGAGTTGAAGTAGGAAGATGCTGTGCTGAGTACAAAGAGAGATGTCCAGGAATAGCACCTATGGTACAAGAATATTTAAGTGCTGAAAGAAGGAGACTAAGAATTAGTAGGTGGATAGGAAGAAAACCAGGACACTAGTGTTCATTTAGGTAAAGAAGAAGATTTTAAAGAAGGGTATTTCTCAAACTACTTAGTGTCCTCAAAAATTCAATTTTCTTTCACGAGTAAAGATATATGGCACCTTAAATTTAGATTAAATCCAAATAAATCTTTGAGAGATTATTTTTATCCATCAATCTTAATTTCTTGTTTTATTTTGTTTTTATCTTAGTGTCTCTAGTTTCTGGCTTGTCAGGTAATATCTGGCATCTATCTCTCTAACAAGCCATTTTAAATTGAATTTTTAATTGTACTATCTTTATTGCCCAGTCTAAACTTCCCAACTTCCCATAACATACTCAGCTCCTTGATCTCAATCTTTCACAGAAGTCCCTAGAACCACCAATCAACATTATCAGAACTGCAGCTTAGATGGGATTCCTGGAGCTAATTGTTGTCAGGGAATGTGAAATCAGCTAAGAGCCAAAAAGTCACCATTAGATTTGGTAACCAGTAGGTAATGAGTGATATTTGCAAGTGCATTTTTAAATAACTAGTTTAATGGGAATTCAGATTATAGTGTGCTGAAACAATTCTCAAAGGAGAGGTTGGTAATTAGAGTTAGAAAGAGTGGCCAATTCTTTGTGGGTTTTGTTGTTGCTGTTTGTTTGTTTTGAGATGGAGTCTTGCTCTGTCACCCAGGCTGGAGTGCAGTGGCACCATCTTGGCTCACTGCAACCTCCGCCTCCTAGGTTCAAATGATTCTCCTGCCTCAGCCTCCCTAGTATGTGGGATTACAGGCACATGGCACCACACTCGGCTAATTTTTGTATTTTTAGTAGAGATGAGGTTTCATTATGTTGCCCAGGCTGGTCTTGAATTTATGACCTCAAGTGATCCACCTCAGCCTCAAAAAGTGCTGGGATTACAGGCGTGAGCCACTGCACCTGGCCAGAAAGAGTGGTCAATTCTTTGAATAAAATTTTTAGTAGTGTAAAAAGGATGGAGGAAGGTTTTGTTTTATTCTGTCTTGTTTTTGGAAATTCTTGCTTTTGGAATTCTTGTTTTTGGAAAGAGTAGCTAATAGCAAGATGGAGAAAAGGAGCCCTTAGAAAAGGAAATGTTAATAATTTGGAAGACAAAAATATTTATTAAGTAAGGATTGTTGGAAGGGGGTACTAGTGCAAGTTGGAAATTTTAGAATGTTGAATAATTAGAAATCAAATCATATTCCTCAAAATTTGGAGACGATATCACATGGAGTGAATTAAATATAATAGTTACCATTAATTGGTGTTTATAGGAGAATACATTGTGAATTACTTCCCAATGTATACCTTTATGAGAAGTAAATGTATGGAAGCATTTAATTGAACAATATTTCTGTGACTTTGTGAAGCTACAGTCAAAGCTACTTCCACTGTGCCGTGTAATTCTCTTATATAAAGTTGGTCTCTTCCATTGACTTTGTATGTTTCCATTTATTAGGTTGTAATAAGTGTTTAACTCAATACATTTCTTTTCAGAGACCTCAGAACTAAATAAATATCTCATCTTTCAATTGTATTGTCATATTTTTCTGGAAAATTTATCACCCACTGTCTTCAGTAGATATTTTATCACTTTTCATCTCTTGTTAAATTATTCAAATCACCTCTTTCCCAACTCCTCTTCTATTCCACTTCAAAATGCTGGTAACTTTTAGCTTTATGTTTTATTTAAAGAAAGATAGGTAGAAGTCAGAAGACAGGACCTCCTTATCCTTCCACTACAAAATGTACATCAATACCTACATTGGCTCCTATCACTCCCTTGCCCAAACATTCTTTCTTTCTGATTTCCCATATTACACCTTCTCCTGACTTCCCAGTTACCAATATGACCAGTTCTTCTCAGTCTCCATCATATTTTCCTTTTCTAAATACTTGAGTTCCTCAGGTGATTTAGTGATCTATTTCTGCACATTATGTATTTCTGCTCAAGTTATCCTGAAACAGAAGCATAAAGCAGCAAACATTTGTTACACCAAAGTCTCTCTGAGTTGGAAATCCAGGTGGAGTTCAGTGGGAACCTCTGTCGGTTGGGACTGAAGTCTCATCTGAAAGTTCAACAGGGACAGAATCATCTTCCAAGATTATCTTCATGGTTGAGAAATTAGATATTCACAGGTTGGTGACTGGAGACCTCTCTCCAGTTCTGTGTGATGTGATTCCCTCCATGAGATAGCTAATAAGAGAAGTACACCAGACAACAAGAAAGGACAAGCAAGATGAAAGTTGGGCTTTATAGCTTAATCTCAGAAGTGACATCCCAACACTTTGCTGTACTCTATTTGTTGGAAGCAAGCCAATAAATCCAGACGATACTCGAGAGGAGGAAGTTACACATAAGTATAAATGTCAGGAGTCAGGGGATCATTGGAAACTATTATAAAAGTTGCCTGGCATATCACAGCTCAGGCTTTTGTCTTTTATCTAATTTTATCTTCTCACTTTGGTGATGCCATTTATTGTCCTCATGATCATATTTCTTATATTCAAAATTTCTCAAAATGTATACTGACAGTTTAGGTCTCTCTTCTGATCTCAATATCTCTTTACTTGACATCTCTGTTTAGTGTTCAGGAGATCTCAAAATTAACATATTCTAAGCAAAATGTTTTATAAAGTATAAATATATATAAGAGTGTCTTGGTCATTGAAAAGCCTTTGATTTTTATGGTGAGTGAAATGGTATACTTGTGGAATATTTTGAGCACAGAAGTCATGATTTTTTTTTTTTTTTGTGATGAAGCCTCACTCTGTCGCCCAGACTGGAGCGCATTGGTGCGATCTCAGCTCACTGCAACCTCCAGCTCCCAGGTTCAAGCAATTCTCCTGCCTCAGCCTCCCAAGTAGCTGGGACTACAGGCACACACCACCACGCCAGACTCATTTTGGTATTTTTAGTAGAGACAGGGTTTCACCATATTGGCCAGGCTGGTCTCAAACTCCTGACCTTGTGATCTGCCCACCTTGGCCTCCCAAAGGGCTGGGATTACAGGCATGAGCCACCGTGCCTGGCCGATATGATCTTTTTTTATAATTTAAAAAGATTCATTCTGGGATATCTGTTGGAATTAAAGTATAGTGGGGGAGGTGAAAATAGGGAGACAGATTAGTAGACTACAGCAGGGATCCAGGCAAGAGGAGACAATCAAGAAGAGCAGATGGTAGCAGTGAAGATGGTAATTAATGGTTCAATGGTAGACATACTCTGAAAATAAATGCAATATGATTGCCTGGTGTTTTGCATGGGAAGATGAGAGAAAGACAGGGGTCAACAATGTTTCCAAGGCTTTTGCTCTGCACAAAGTGGAAAGATGGAGTTTTCATCAGTGGATATAGGGGAGGCTGTGGATGAAACAGGTTTGGGAAAGAAGAATGAGAAATAGTTTGGGGGAAATATATATGGCATCTCCATCCTCTCAGGCCAGGCAATAGAACATTGTTCTTGACATCTCTCTCTCCCTCACCTATTGCATCATTATATCACTTAAATTCTATCAACTAACTTCAAAATTAATGTGTCCTGGATGACTAAAAGAGTCTCTCAATATGTTTCTCTGCTTCCATTCTTGTTCTGTTGAAATCCCTTCTCACCAGCAAATAGACTAATCCTTCAACACTGTAAATAAGCACTTGTCCTTTCCCTTTCTAAACCTTTCAAAGTCTCCTCACTTCTCTGCAAGTTCTTTTGATCTGGTAGCTCCCTCCTTCACTAATCTGATCTCAAGCAGCTTTCTTTATTTCTGAGTTTATCTTCAACCACACCTGGACTTTCTTTAGTTCCTGGAATTCTCTCTGCTCAGAAGAGTTTTCCCACAGCTCTTTGCTTGACTTAGTTCCTGGTCAACCTTCAGGGGTGTCTTCCAGGACCACTCAATCTTACACATTTTCTGAGTGCTAAGCCTTTTTTTCTTCCTAGTAGTTATAATTTGTAAACTCCAGGTGATAAGAACTAAATCTATTTTGTTCTCCACCTCCTAATGCCTAGCTAGCACCATGCCCAACACAAAATACTCTGTCAATAACTTTGGCAACGAGTAGAATTATCATTCAAAGAGGATATTCAAAAATCCTGATACAATTTTCTCTGGTACTTTCAAATTCACCAACTCCAATCATAATTATCTTTAATTTGGTCCCTCAATATGGTTTTTACATGTGTATGTTGTTCTTCTGTTCCTTCTAGTTAGCCTTTTTTTTTTAGAGTGTTGAGAAAAGTTTCTACAGAAAGATTACACTTTATTAATCTTTAGTGAAGTTGAGAAGATTTACCTTGTAACAACAACATCTAGATTGGTTTATCTGGAGACTGTAAGATTGAGTATTTATTCAGGTTGGATTATTTTAGAGTCTCATTTGAGGGTCTTTTTTGAGATTAGGAAGCAGAGAGCTGGGCAGAGAATGTTGTTTTGTCATGGAGAGATGGTGTACCTTCAGGTATTCTCGTTAATAATAGCCTGGTTGTGCATATGCCATGAAAGAAAGCTATGAAAAGACATATCTGACACTCACGTTGAGATTGCAATCTTCCACCTGATGTTTCTGTTCACAGCTTTCATAAACTTGAGAAAAGAAGTGATAACCCTGAAATGAATCACCATACTAGTGGCATTCTAGTTCAAGTTGAATGGGACTAACAAAATGTACTCCTTAGGAGCCTGAACTCCATTTAACAAATAATGAAACCAGAAAATGCACACAAACAGACATGAGAAACATTAACCCTTTGCTACCCAGGTAAACTTTGGTAAATATGGAGTGTGTGTGGGTGGGGAGATGGGGTGTGAAGTGTTATGTAAAGTGTGTGAAAGTATGTACTTAATCTTCTGCAATCGAAGTTCTTCTCTTGTTGTCTTTAGGAGAGAGCTGCATTGTAGAAGGGAATTAACTAAATTATATTATCTTATTTGCTATTTGCCTTTAAATATTTTTATTGTAGAAGAAAATCCACTTTTTTCCAGGTCTCATAGGTATTTATTTCAAGCCAGGGCCTTCTTTCAAAGAACAATAATCACTGACTCCAATTCAGTTAGCTTGTTTAATGTTTTGTTTTCTTTTATTTTGTTTTTTGAGAGAGTTTTTCTCTGTCACTTAGACTGGGGAGCAGTGGCACAATCACTGCTCACTACAGCCTCCACCTTTCATGTTCAAGTGATCCTCCCACCTCAGCCTCCTGAGAAACTGAGATTACAGGCACGTGCTACCATGCCTGGCTAATTTTTGTATTTTTTGTAGAGATGGGGTCTTGTTATGTTACGCAGGCTGGTCTGGAGTTCTTGGGCTCAAGTGATCTTCCCGTCTCAGCTTCCCAAAGTGCTGAGATTACAGGCATTGAGTCATGGTTCCTCGCCTATTTAATGTTAATGGTGCTAATGAGTCATTTCAAACAGGTATTTGGGGATATAAGAAAAAAAAAGTAGAGAAAGCATGGAAGGGAAAGAGTTAGATTTAAGTATATGGAGAAGAACAATACCAGCAAGAATGCAGAAAGAGGAGAGATGGGGAAAAAGAAAAATCTAAAGGTATCATTTCTATTTTTAAAATATTCTCCATTTTATATCATAAAAATATATTTGTCCACATCCTTATTTCCCACATATACTCTTTAAAATATGTGTAAATCTGTGTCTGAGTGAGTGAGAAATTTCCATTCATTGCTGTGAAAGATTACTTACTTTTGACTTGGACTGAGGCTCAAGTTGATAGGGAAAATAGAAACTGTCAATAGAAATACCCTGTTTTGTTTTTTATTTTACTTATTTCTGATCTCAGTGTGACAAGTTGTTTCTTTAAACTGATGAAGTTCTATTTTGTATGTACAATGACAACATTTAAAAAATGATACAGTGAGTAGAATATAGAGATTTATACTTATTTCCACAGCTTACAAGTAGGAATAACCTGATACTGCTTAAACCTGATCTTAACATTAAGTTTGGAGGAAGGTGACTTATGCTATTGAAGCTGCTCTGTGTTCCACCAGACATAAATTCTAAGTACCTTTCAATGATGAATTGGCATCACTTGCAAATGGCTATCAATAACCCACATGACATCAATTTGAAAAACCATGTATATCACAGAGTCGTGACTATCTGGATTGAGCTGATAATTATATGTGTATTTAAATACATAAATCATATTTGTTTTTAATCAACTGTAGCTCTTTCACGTATTTCAAAATAATACTTTTTTAGTACCATTTAGGAAGTTGATGAAAACATCTGTTTGATGCTTAATAGCATCTTCAATGATGGGACCGTATCTATTAGTACAATAACACAACCATGTCCCTCTGATTGGCAACGAGTTCTGTCTCACAGAGTCTGGATGACACACAGCCAAACTCAGCAGGGATTAATCTCTGTACTAATTTTGAAGAAATATTTTATTAGCAAGACACTACACAATTTTAAACAAAGTTAGGGAGAGAAAGTTAAAATTCTTAAAATGATACTTGTATGCTCTCATTTTATAAATTGAAACAATCATTTTGGGAAGCAATTCTATTTGTGGAAATGTAGGAGAAATTCAAATTGTATTTAGAAAACTATATACATAAATGTATTCAATACAAGATATTCAGAATATTAGATAAATAGATATAATTGATAGTCATAATAGAAAAAAATAAACATGTGGCCAAGCTTATCAGTGGATAAATATGCAATATTTGAGTAAAGTGAATATGGTGCACAGATATGAAAAAACACTTAAGATATAATGGTAAATGAAATTGGATGACTGCAGATGTATACATGTTTTGAATGCATCTTTGAAATGGTGGAAAATTACTCAAAAATCAAATGATCTTTGAATATAAAGAGTAGTATGATATTTGTTTTGTCTGTTTTCAATGTGATATTTAATCTGGTTAATGTAATCATTCAAGTGACTAAAGAAAGTAATTTATGGGTTATTTTGTTACTTATAGGTGACTATATGGATGACATCTCATTTTATCTTATAAGAACTTGGTGAAATTATTATTATGTCCATTTTAAAGAATAAGAAAATTTGAGCCAAAATTGGGAACAAGACCTACTGAAGATCATACAGGTAGTTAGGAGAAGAGCTAGAACAAACCAAAAATTGAATGACTTTATGCTCAGGAGTTTTCCTCTCTACAATGCTTAAACAAATGAGTAACTCATATTTTTAAAGGTCCACTTGGTTACAAGCTATTAATATTCTTGGTATCAATCCTTTTCTTGATTTATAATAACCAAATGATCTCTGTTAATCACAGAACCACTTGAGAAGCAATTCTCATCTCTTTGCTATTACTTTTTTAATAGAGCACAATTCATTATTTAAAAAGCATAGATGAAAACCAAAGCCACAAATGAGGACAGAGGACAAAAACTAACAACCAGTGCAAGTTAAATTATTAGGAAACTTAAGGTAAACAGTGAGAATGTGTATTGTCTGATTGAATTTAGTCAACTGAATTTGGTTTAGACTAACAGACAGGAGAACTCCTGAAATGAAGAGAGATACTATGTTAGTACATATGTTATTATGTTAGCAGTTCTTTTGTATGTTTGGATTTAGACAGAAATGACACCTATCACCCAGCATTCTTCGACAATTTTGTGCAGCTGTTTGTGCTACTGATATGATTTCTGAATTCCTTTTGACAGTATCACTGTCCTTAATTGTTTGTCTTAAATGATGGTGATAATAATTATGACTAATGCTTGGATAATATTTTTCAATATTTTTAACTCTACATGTATGTTCTGAAAAATAAAAATCAAATAAAATTTGTTTTTGTATTTTTATTATACAACACAGAGACAGAAAACTTCCCAAAGCGTCTATATCGTTTATTGTATAATGATACGGCGAATACCCTTGTAACCATAAGTCAGGTCGGAAAAGAGACCTTTGCCAGCCACCCCAGATACCCACTGATGACCCCATCCTTATCACCACGCCTCCCCCTGATTATTTCTCAACTTTTACAGAAAACACCTCCCTGCATTTTAATAGATTTATCACCCAAGTATTTATCCCTAGATTCAATACTTTAACTTTTTATTTTCTTGTCAATTGTATTTTTAAAGTTCTCTTTTAATCTTCAGGTTTCTCCTCCATCCCTTCCTCTTCCTCATAAATTCACTAGCTGTAGGCCATTTAATCTGCAAAATGTTTGGTAGTATGGATTGCAATGAGAATGACCCGTATTGTAGCAAACACTATGGGTACAGTTTACTATGTCCATTTGCCCTGTGTATCTCCTCCAAATAGGTGACTGCCTCCTAAGGCTTGACCATATTCATATTCTGTCTTTTACAAAGACTATAGGTGTTTTCTATTTTTCTTTCTCTCATGTGCAGACATGCAATATCTGTGTGTCTCTCTTTTTGTGATTTGCAGCAGCAAGTTGTGATAAATACACCTGCCCTTACATCTATAGCTCTTCAATTATTTTGACTGTCTGAAATTTGTCTCCAGTATCCTCTGAGTTCTTGTGGATTGATAAAATTATGTTTGTGCCCTTTATCCAGGAGTGTAAACTTTTCTTAGGATATAAAATCCTTGGTTCACATTTTCTTCTCTTGTGTTCTTAAGTATATTCTTCATCTTTTTTTGGTATAAATTTTTGCTGCCAAAAAGTCTGATGGTTGTCTACTTTTCTTTGCCTTATAAGTCATTTGCTTTATTATTATTATTATTATTATTATTATTATTATTATTTAAGTTCTGAGGTACATGTAGAGAACGTGCAGTTTTGTTACATAGTTATACACTTGCCATAGTGGTTTGCTGCACCCATCAACCCGTCACCTACTATCCCTTCCCTAGCACCCCCCTACTCCCAAATAGGCCCCAGTGTGTGATGTTCCCCTTCCTGTGTCCATGTGTTCTCGTTGTTCACCTCCCACTTATGAGTGAGAACATGTGGTGTTTGCTTTTCCGTTCTTGTGTCAGTTTGCTGAGAATGATGGTTTCCAGCTTCAACCATGTCCCTGCAAAGGACATGAACCCATCCTTTTTTATGGCTGCATAGTATTCCATGGTGTGTATGTGTCACATTTTCTTTATCTAGTCTATCATTGATGGACATTTGGGTTGGTTCCAAGTCTTTGCTATTGTGAATGGTGCCGCAATAAACATATGTGTGCATGGGTCTTTATAGTAGCATGATTTATAATCCTTTGGGTATATACTCAGTAATGGGATGGGTGGGTCAAATGGTATTTCTAGTTCTAGATCCTTGAGGAATAGCCACACTGTCTTCCACAATTGTTGAACTAATTTACACTCCCATCAACAGTGTAAAAGTGTTTTTATTTCTCCACATTCTCTCCAGCATCTGTTGTTTCCTGACTTTTTATTGATTGCCATTCTAACTGGCGTGAGATTGTATCTCATTGTGGTTTTGATTTGCACTTCTCTAATGACCAGTGATGATGAGCATTTTTTCATATGTTTGTTGGCCATCTAAATGTCTTCTTTTGAGAAGTGTCTGTTCATATCCTCTGCCCACTTTTTGATGGGGTTGTTTTTTTCTTGTAAATTTGTTTAAGTTCCTTGTAGATTATGGTTATTAGCCCTTTGTCATATGGATAGATTGCAAAAATTAATTAGAACTTGTAATTTTATTATTTAAAACCCTCCAATGCTATTGCATTGCTTGTAGAATTACGGAAAAGTTTTCCACATTGTCTAGAAGGCTACACATCATCTGAACTTCTGTGGACTCTTATACTTCCACATATAAATGCCTTTCAATATTCTCCTGCCCATTAGGAATACTCTTAAGTATATCATGCCCTTCGAGAATTTTCTCATTCCAATCACTCTGTTACATTTTTCTTGATAGTACTTGACACTATCATAAATTGTCCACTTGTTTATTATTATTATTATCAGTATTATTTGTTTCTTATAAGCTTCATAAGAATGGGGACATTTTACTCTTTGTTGTTCCCTGTATCCCAAGGGTTGATGGAGTTCCCATCATATAATATAAATACTTAACAGATGAATAAATTCGGGTTTGCGCTAAGGCTAACAGGCTATCGGTTGAATAATTTCACTACAGGTTAGTTGGCAGGATAATTTGAATTAATACTAGAAATCAAAACCAAAATGAATTAGGAGGAATAATTTTGTCTGGCTCAGGATATACTTACCAATGAGGGCATTCTAGGTGCTTCCAGTGATCTGCTTTGTGAATGTATCTGTCACCGCATGTATGTGGCAGCAAGCCACTCTGTCAGTGAATGTATTACTTCCGATGTTCCTCACCTTTGCTGGTTTTACATTACTACAAGCAGAAAGAAAGGAAATAAAAGGGGAGGAAGCAGTAGTTGAAAGGAGGTGAAAGAGAACATGGAAAAGCTAAGAGCAAAGAAAAGCATGAGAAAGGGAACATGGCAGATGGAGAGAGCCCATCAGTTACTAGTTGCACCATTTGCCTTGAGGTTAGGTTGCTTATCAGGTGAAAAACAGCTGAAGCTGAATTTTCTCTGTGACGAGCCTTTGTGGGGAGAGATCTCTGTGGGCTGAGTTACTATTATTAATCAACTTGACTTTTCTTCAAGTCATCATATTTTCTGACTCAAAATTTTCTCAGGCTTTCAACCTACCAAAGAGTTTCTTAATGAACTAAATAGACAAGATGTGTGGGCGTACCCATGGTTAATTTAAGTACAGTATATGGAACTTTATCATTCTTGTTTTTTTTTCTCAAACTAATAACACTAGCACATGATGAGGGAAATCAACCTTGACTGCAGAAATATTCATATTTTTTAAAATATAAGGGAAAATACCTGCATAAGAGAATAGCTGCTCTAGATGTAATTGCCAACTTAGCACAGACGAGTGCTGAACTTACCGGTTCTAGCAAATGATATTTTTAAAGCAGCGATTTCTTCTGTTTTATGCACAGGGCTAATGTGGAGGTCATGCTCGTATAATGTTCAATGAAAATTCTAGTCAATTAAAATAATGTTAAGAAAATAATAATCTATCTGATTTTTGAAGTCTCTTTAAAAACTGTAACATGTAAATAGATTAGTCTTTAACTAAAATTAAATCAACTGTTTAATATTAACTTGAATTAAATGATCTTGAGAAATTGTATGACTTTACAGAATGCCTTCTGAAAAGCCAGGCATGTGATGAATTGATAAGATTGCTAGCATGATGGGTTAATGCACTAGATGGCACTCATTGTATGCCTTTCATGTATTATAAAATCAAATTTAGTGTGGAAAAATAAAGCACCTCACACTTGAAATGTTTTTATCAGGTATACTTTATGAAATTTCTTTGATATGTTATTTGTAATTTCTTATTACCGTTTTTCAGATCATCAGTAAAAGAATTAATTATAGTCACTTTGATATTAAGTGAATTTCAAATTGAAAAATATAATTCCAGGATTTTTTTTAACCTAAAGAAACTAATTTACTCCAGGCAAGATGCAAAAGTATTCTACTACAGAAGGATTATGTGATTCAATTCAAGTGAAAAGTTCTATACCAATTACATGGTTTTCCATGAACTTTACTTATCAAAAAGATTAAAGTCTCAGAAAATAAATAAATTTTTTAGATTTTTTTAAACAAAGTCTAAACCTTAAAGCATGAAATAAATTTTGTGCTTTGCAAAATTCTTTCCTTGTGATTTTCAGTACACAAATTGGGAAAGTGGGAGGAGGAATAAAATCTTGTTATTTAAAGAACAAAGCAAGACTATAAATAAGACAATTTTCAAAATAAGCAGTTTCTATTTAAATTATCTTTAGAGGTAAGCTTTAGTAACTACTGTTTTATTTAAATATAAGGCATGGAAAATCATTAATACTATATATAGCATATATATATATAGCATTGCTATATTTGTGTATGTATATATATAATAGCAATATGATATGTAATAGCAATATGATATGTATAGCTATGATATGTAATAGCAATATGATATGTATATAATATGATATATAATAGCAATATATGTATATTATGTATTAGCAATACTATATATATTACATATACATATGTACACATATTTATAATATATGTGTATATATAATATTGCTGTTTAATTTATAGGTAGGTATATATTAATTTTAGGTATAAAGTATATATATAAAGTATATACCTACTTTAAAATTAATACAAGATTGATGTTGGGGTCATTCAAGTTAATTATCAACTGGTTGGTTTAATTTCAAATTTTGATATAAATAATTTTAAATTTTTGTTACACTCAAAAACAAACAGAATGTTCAGAGTGCAGTTTTTCTTACCTAAATCAGATATTGCAATAGTGAGTAGAAATTATTAGTGGGAGCCTGCTTCAATTATTTCAATTTAGGAGTGGTTAAGGTTTGTCCTTAAACTCAGGACATCCAAAGGCCCATAATTAATTACTTGAGAAAAACTCAATACACACAATGGCCTGGGATATATGAACTTCCAAACAGTGAATAAAATGTGGGTGTGCATGCGCGCGTGCACGCACGCACACACACACACGCACACACACACACACACGGGTAACATTGCATGGGGTTTAACCACCAGTGTTCTTTCTTATAAAGAGTGAGGTAAAACCCATAGGTTCATAGAAAAGTTTAAAATTTTTTTCTCTACAAAACTCCTCCATGAAAAAAAAAATTGTACTTCCAGGTGGGGTGATGATGGTAGTGGAAAGGAAGAGCAGATACTGTGATAGTGGTTATAGAAGAGGAGGAGTGAAGGCAAACAGGAGGAGGAGTAAAACAGGCAGCCATATCCGCAGGAATATTTGACCTTGTCTTTCTGGATCAGAGATCTCCCCTGATAGGCTACTCTTTCTCTGGTCAGTGTTGCTTCTCAATGAATCCACACTTATTTATATTAGATGAATGATTTAAAGTAAATAAATAAATAAGTTTAATGCAAAGACTAGATCACTCCTTTGTCTGTTTCTCACTTGCTTTCTCGCTCTCTCTCTCTGGAATTGCTCAATGTTCAGTCTTTAAAGTACTTATT